>NC_056744.1:1129901210-1130021210 GCF_019279795.1 Protopterus annectens | reverse complement strand
AAGTATACATTACAGATGAAGTTGTGATCGCTGGCAATTGCATACACTCTTGCACTCTCTGGCGTGCTGCACTGCAGTTTGGATGTTTTGTACAAAATTACTAACAATCTGCAGATTTTTTTTTTGAGTTTTCAGAAATGGTTGTGATGCAAAATGTCACCACTACAAAATGTCTGTGATAATTCATGCAGAACTTTCCATGTTATTTAACTGAAGAGGTGATGAGATTCAAGGTGGAAAAGTGCTATATTCCCAAGTGTCAGAAAAGTGATTCATGACTGAGATTTCAGCTATTTCATCAGCTACAGACTGCATGTTTCCCAATTTGGCATAAATTTTTTGTACTAGGCAAAACATTCTAATTATTTCTTACCATGAAAGCACAGATAAGTACCTTTGAAAATGAACTTTTATCATCCAGGTTTTTAAAACAGTGCAAAGCACGTAATATTTCATCCTGTACAGCACTGAAAATGCAGTTACTGAATGTCATCACTACCTATATGATCCCTAAGCCCATTTCATTGATTTAGAGACAATAATTAAATAAAAAGTGAGTGTCATTTTAGCAATCACCTTACAAATTACGTTAATTACATCAAATACGGCAATGTGTAAATTTCTTGAGCTACATTTTGACATTAGGAACTTACCAATCACGAAGATTATCTTTGTTTTCCTGAAGTCTTCTGCAAAACAAACAAAACATGCAAATTAGAACACATTCATCACATAAAGCAGAATTGCATATATGTATGTGCACTTTGTGAAACTGAGACTTTATTTAAAAGTATAAATACATCTCCCTCAAATTGCCATAATTTCTTTTCTGTGCATGTTTGCTTCATGATGCCTAGAAGCTGATGGTTAAAGGACATTAAACTCATAACATCCTTATTCTGTGTATAATCTGAGCTTTAAGCCAGCATGGCCACCTTATGCCCATTTCTTTGTGCATTT
This sequence comes from Protopterus annectens, assembly GCF_019279795.1. Classification (NCBI taxonomy): domain Eukaryota; kingdom Metazoa; phylum Chordata; order Ceratodontiformes; family Protopteridae; genus Protopterus; species Protopterus annectens. Next base: position 1,130,020,250 of record NC_056744.1, on the reverse strand, counting down.
AAGTGCATAACACACACCATACTTTGGCACAGCTTTATAACTGAAATGTTTGTTACTGGGGGACAAGGTAATAGAAATATTATTCATTTAGTAAATGTTTTATCCTGAAAGGCTGTGCTAAACTGTGATTACTTGCTTCCAGTTATATAACAAGGCTATAATGTTGCTAGTAGGTGGAAGATGGCAATCTGAAGTGGGCCTTTTCCTGGCTTACTTAACCTGTTGATGGATTTTGGAGTATTAAATGCTCCATGTGATACAAATATTGTAAACAAATGCTATAAATATTGAAAAAGGTGCTATATTTTGAGTGTTTTAATTTTATTGCATTGATAAGCTGAGCAGGTATTATGAGGAAATAAAAAGAAACACCAGATGTATTGTGAGACCCATCTCAGCAAGACCATCATTTATGATAATGTTCTGCCATTGTGTACTGTAATCTCTGATGGTAGCTAATTTGCTCTATAGAATGAATCTTAGATAATGTCTGCAGCACTCTAAATGCAAGAGAGTGTATTCTGCCTAAAACACAAGGGCAACAGATTTTTAGCTGCTTGTTGTCAACCACCCTAAGTTTTACTAGAAAAGTATATGTATCCAGCTACATTGGTGGCCATCTGACATACAAGCTAGAATTAATGCTGCCATAAATAAAACAGTGACAATTGCTGCTTTTCTTATTTGTTCTTTCTATAGATTGAATATTTGCCCCTGTGAATGTCACTGTTAAGAATGAATGGCTTTGGTAATGTTTCTGTTACTGTAAAAACATCATTTTTGTAAATGATGACCTGTAGCTGAGTATTAGGAGTTTTATTTCTAATTCATAGACATATAGAAATATTAAACAAAGCCATTCATAAGACTTAGATGGCTGAGCATTTGGAAGGGCCAGAAGATGCAGAGTAGTGATATGTTAACACCATCAGTTAGGATGCATCTCATAACAGACTTCATAAGTAGGAAATGAAACATTTCATGACATTTGAAAAATAACCTTTCTAAGCAGATAATTATTTTATAAAGAAGGCAGAATAGTTACCACATTCTATAAGGATAAAGATTTCCTTTGATTTTAATGATTAGAAAGGAATGCAGTGAGAATACCAGATCAGAACCAAGTAGCTGAAACATGCTAACTTATCTACAAGTTATGTTATCTGTGTCAAATAATAAGCAATATTCACTACAGGCTGAGACATTATGTAAAGATATTAATTGCTTAGAAAGTACAGCACATTGTGACATCTCATGTGGTCAGCAAAAAGAAATGTAAATATTAATTAAAGTTGTATAAAATGATTCAATAGAGGATAGGTGAGGTACATCAATGGAAAGTACAATTAGAAGTCTGAAGTGAACTCATAAAACCCTGACTGTGGAAACACAGATTCAAAACAGAGTGAGGGAGTAAGAGTCAATATGTTTTAAAAGAAAAAAAAAATAAGTACTGTTTGATATGGCAAAAAATGCAGAAAGTGAGAAGGACAGAGTTAGTTGGGGACAGGGTGAAGGAGTAAAGAGTGAGCTAATTTTTGAATGACAAAGGAGACCAGGACAAGTAGTTAAAGAATTAACGGTTATCTGTAGATGGCTTTGCAGAAGCCTAGAAGTATACAAAGGGAATACTTTCAATAAAAGTTGAAATAGTATGGCAACATTCTCTGTGATGTAATGGTGTGTAACAGTGCAACATTCACTGTGATGTAGTGGTTGCAATAGTGTGCAACAGTGCCACATTCCCTGTGATGTAATGGTGTGCAACAATGCAACATTCCCTGCAATGTAATGTTGTGCAACAGTGTAACATTCCCTGCGATGTAATATTGTGCAACAGTGTAACATTCCCTGTGATGTAATGGTGTGCAACTGTGCACCATTCCCTGTGATGTAATGGTGGGCACCAATTAGTCACAGGGGGGTGAGTAGTGAAAGAGCAAAACTGAAGATCTTTAACATGGGGGAGGTACTGTAAAAAGAGGAGAATATGTCAAATGGCAAAGAGGGAGGTTAATGAAAAAAGAGGGTAGGAAGAACCTGGTATAAGGACTAGATGGTAAGTGAAAGCTAACAATATGAAAAAAGAAGACAAAAGAATGGTGAAGAAGTTTCATACTGGAAACAGTGGATGATTCAACAGCAGATGGGCTGGTATCTTTCATAAATGGTATAGAAATGTGGGGCAAGTTTCTTTGCTAAAGCTTAAAATACTCAACTTGACAAAATTTCTCTACAGGCAGGGGTGCACTGGGCATCTGGCAATTCTGATGAATGGCAGAAGAGCTGGTGCTCTTCGAATATCTTCTCCTTTAAGGAGAACCATGCGTGCATCATACGCATGCACTCCAACGTGAATGTAAAGTCATTCCATACTTGCGCATGGAATTTAAAAATAGCCATTCAGGTAAGAGAGAAGGCAAGTGTGTGAGTGAGAGTGTGTGTGTGTGTGTGTGTGTGTGTGTGTGTGTGTGTGTGTGTGTGTGTGTGTGTGTGTGTGTGTGTGTATAATTTAAAACAGCGGTTCCGTTAATTTCTGAATGAGAGAGAAAATGTGTATGTACCTATGCACGTGTATGTAATTTAAACTAGCTGTTCCATTTCTGTATAAGAAAGTGTGTGTCTGTGTGTGTGTGTGTGTGTGTGTGTGTGTGTGTGTGTGTGTGTGTGTGTGTGTGTGTGTGTGTGTGTGTGTGTGTGTGTGTCTGTGTGCTTGTGTGTGTGTGTGTGTGTGTGTGTGTGTGTGTGTGTGTGTAATTTAGACTACCAATTCTGGTAATATGTGAATGTCGCTGTGGTACGGCGGTAGCATTGTTATCTCACAGCAAGAGGTTCTCCTGTTCGACTCTCGGCTTGGCTTGGGAGGGCCTTCTGTGTGGAGTCTGTATGTCCTCCCCGCGGTTGGGTAACATTCGAAAGACATGTGTGTGTAAATGGGCTTGCCTTCATTGAAGGTTGGGCTTCGAGCTGGCACCTCGGCGTTTCATAAAAATCTACTGCCAATCATTAGCGGACCAGAGTTCTGCTTTGGCGACTCCTTACCGGGAAAAAGCCGAAAGACAAACAAACAATTCTGGTAATATGCAAAATAGAGTGTGTTTGTGTGTGTGTGTGTGTGTGTGTGTGTGTGTGTGTGTGTGTGTGTGTGTGTGTGTGTGTGTGTGTGTGTGTGTGTGCGTGTGTTTTGCTATGTGAAAAAAAGTAGGTGTGTGTGTGGGTGTGTGTGTTTTTAAAATACCTCTCAACTGTCCAGATTTAGCATCATAGTTTTGGTCCAGTTATCATAAATTTTATGGTTTTCTGGCAGGTTCACGGAGGACTGAAGTCACTAAATAATGACATATATATGAGTTTGACTTCATTTCCTTCAGAAAATGCATGCTAACACAAATCCTGTTATTCTACTAAGTTAAAATGAGCAGTATTTAAAATCTAACTACATTTTGGGCTATTGCATCCCTATTATTTTAGGCTTTGTCCAGATTTCTTGTGTTAAGAGATTGAGAGGTAAGGAGATATGGTTTGATATGTAATTCTCTAGTTGGGTAGAGGTAGGTTAGTTAATTAACCTGATCAGGCTTGACCCTGTAACTTGGTTACAAGAGATGAGCCTGAATCTTGTATGCCAACTAGCAGACTGCTGAATGAACTGTGAGCTTCAGCGGAAACAAGAGCCCAAATCCTCTCTACCAGACTTCTGAAGGAATTATGAGCTTCAGTGGGGGCAAGAGCCCGAATCCTCTATGCTAACTACCAGACTGCTGAAGGAATTATGAGCTTCAGTGGAGACAAGAGCCCGAATCCTCTACGCTAACTACCAGACTGCTGAGGAATTGTAAGCTTCGGTGGAGAGAAGAGCTTGAATCCTCTACACCAACTATCAGACTGCTGACAGAATTGTGAGTCTGAGTTTCAGTACATTTTCAGGGAATTATGAGATTCAGTGCATTTTCATGAAATTGTGAATTTCAAGGGAATAGGAGTTTACTGTTGCTCATGCTAAGTCTGTTTTCAAAGTACAATTGTTTTGTTTAGGAAATGGCAGTCACTGTTTGCACTGTAGAATTTGAAAGCATTGTTAGTAGAATAGTTACCTTTGGTACAAATGGCTGAGGATTCTGCTCCCACACCATGCAGATGGAGTGCTGGTATTGCAGTGCCCTTTTGATTGGTGATTATTTGGTGCATTTTAAGGGGGGTAGGGGTTCTGCACTCCTGAGTGTGCACTCCTTTGTATGAGATGCCTAGTAACTATGAACTTGTTGGTTTGTCATTCATTCCCTATTACAATTTACTAGCTTACCAATTTTTTCATGTGACATAGGCAATGTAATGCTTTAAAGGCAGCAGGCACTGAATTTGTAGGTGAAACACTGAAATGTAAAGTTGTTTCCAGTAGCAACCTCTTCATTAGTTATAGTTCTCTTTAATGTGTAATTATTCAGATGACTTTTAGTTGTTCAGAGATTGTGCTTATTGACTGATATTGGTGGATTGTAATGACAGATGTCTGAGTGGCCTTTTATGGTTGAAATTTTCTGAAATGGGTAGTTTTGTCATTATTGGCTCATACATTTTGTTTCATTGCTTACTGAAAAAATGTTCAAAACTACAAATTTAAAACATTCTAACAAGTGGTGTATTATACAAGAAATATAATTTAATCCAATCAGGAAGGTGAATCAAAGAACACATACATGTATGCATGGCCCTAAAAATGTGTGTAAGAAGCTTATGGTTTGAATTCAGCCCAAAGGTAAATTTAATCCTCCACTGGCCAGATGCAATTTATTTTGAATGCAGGTTTTAATGTCGTTTCAATGAATGTGAGTTTCAAGGATAGAGAAGTTTACTGCTTATGCTAAGTCTGTTTTCACTGTGAGACTGTATTGTTTGTTTAGCAAATGACTATCAGTGTTTGTGCTATTTTTATTTCATATTATTTCAATGACTGTAATCATTGTAGAAGTAAATAAGCAAGCAGTATGCACACTGACAGGTTTGAACAGTGTTTATGGTAACTGGAGAGAAATAGCCATGGAAAACTGGAATGTCTGGGGAGGGGGCTGCTGTGTGGGTGTAAGGATATGGGGTTGCCGCAGGAGGGGCTGGTCTGTGGGGATTCCAATCTATTACTCTGCCTAGGGTCCTGTTGGATCTGGCTCTGGTCCAAATGCATCCAAAGTGTTATTAGATATATTCAAATGAAAATATTTATAGCTGACAAGGCTGGTGCATGAGGTGGGTCGTATATGCACCTATGTATCTAGATGGCTGATACTCATATGTGTTTATTTTTATTAATTTATTAGTCTATTTCAAAGGAAGTGGCAGACAAAAAAGTGGTTGCGTGTTATTTTTTTCCCCCTAATCTCATCTAACCGGTTTTAGATCTCAGAGCAGGGCGCATGCTTACTTGAGTTCCACTTTAAAAAAATAAGAAAAAAAAATATCTTTTTTCTCTGGACTGTTTTAAAAACAGTCTAGACTGGCAAGACCACATGCATCAGTGAAGATGCCCAGAAGTCATTGGGGTTTTACCCGCAAGAAACAGGAAGCTGACGGGACTGTGAAGTCAGCAGCCTATCATGTCATATTAGTCCTATTACTCTCTTTCCGCACTTTATTTGCGAGGGAGAGAGCGAGAGAGTGGAGGGACAAGAGCTGAGTGAACAGAGAGAAAATCAGCAATCTGATCGGAAATTAATGTTTAAACTTTACGGTTAGTTTTCAGTTTTTATTTTTCCTGACAGGGTCGACCAGATAATTTCTACATTTTTTTTTTCCTGGAAGAGTCAACCAGATACTTTCTGTATTTATTTATTTTTCCTGGTAGGGTCGAACAAACAATTTCTGTATATAATTATTTCCTGGCAGGGTCGACCAAATACTTGTTAAAGCTTGGTGTAGTGATGCAGTCTCCTATATAAACTTTTGTTTCCGACATCCTGGGCCTCTAGGCTGGCACTGTCAAACAGATAGTAGAAGGCTGAATTTGCAGTGAGCTGTGAGTTTTGGGGGCTATTTGTGATGTCTTTCTAACAATATCCTGGCATGGTCAACCAGATACTAGTAGGTGTTCTATGTGTTTTGGGAACTGTTGATGACTTTTTTTTAATATAATATCCTGGCAGTGTTAACCAGATACTAGGGAGGCAATGTATTATGGGTACTGTTGATGATGATTTTCTATTTCTAATAAAATACACTGGCATGGTCAACCAGATACCAGGGATCTGTGTGTTTTGGGGGCTGTTGATGACTTTCTTTTTTAATATAATATCCTGGCAGGGGTTAACTAAATACTTGGGACTAGGAGGCAATGTGTTTTAGGGGATGTTGATATATTTCTTTTAACATAATATCGTGGCAGCAGTAACCAAATACTAAGGAGGCGGTGTGCTTTGGAGGCTGCTTGGCTGTGGATGTCTTTTTTCTAATAAAATATCCTAGCAGGGGTCAAACAGATACTAAGTACACAATGTGTTTCAGAAGCTACTCGTGGATAGAATGTTTTTCTTTTAACCCGATCTTTTTGCAGGGTTAATCAAGATAGATTAGGATGTGTGAATGTTTTGTTGTTGAAACTCTAGCCTTGCATGACTAAAGTGTGTATGACTGAACTGAAGTAAAATCTCCTGCAAGCTCTTGACTTGGTGATGTGAAAGAAATACAATAATGTGATCATTGTCTTCTTTTCATTATTTTAAATCTTGTAGGCTCAAAGCGAATATTGTAGGTAGGCAATTGGGCTGGGAGCTATGCTTAGTATGTGTGAATGAAATGACTGGCCCTACTGGTGCATATCTGACTTGCTTCGGAAGAGTAATGTGCATCTGAGTGAAGTAAGAACAACCACAAGCTCTGAACGCTGGCTATTGTTTATGTGAAAAAATGTGTACATTAATAACAGTGTTGTCTTTTATCCTTTTTTGTCTTTTAACCTCACAAGCTCAATCAGATACTGTGGGTGGAGTGGGCTATAGGGATTGGGGCTATGTGTGAATGAAGCAACTGGCCCTGCTGTTTACTGTTGTAATTCTTGCTTTGCAAGACTGTAATAGTTGTCTGCATTTTGAAATGAATGCAATCTAATTATCAAATGTATAAGTCATTCCTAATGTATGCTATTTCATATCTGTTCATGCGTATACTGAATGTCTGTTTAAAAATGTTTGTAATATGTTAGAGCTTTTCTCCCCGGATATATGCTGAAAAGGTTTTCTTGAGTAAAGACAGTTGGACAAACTTGGATAAACAAAAGTAAAATAAAATGAAATGTGAATTTGTGTAAGGTGAGCTGGCACACATACGTAGTGACGATTGTTTTTATCAACTAAATGAAGTTAATGCAAGTATGTTGATTTAATCTTGGCAGGGCCAAAGCAGATTCTTTTGTTCGGTGACTGGGGGGGGGGGGGGGGCTGTTTGTGAATGAAATTAGTTGACTGGCCCTGCTGTTTACTGTTGTACTTCTGCCTTTGCAAGATTAATGTATATTTTGGTAAAGTCAACTGTCGTACAAGTCTGTGTCAGTGTCTCTCAGAACCACTGGCACATAAGACATTGGAGTGAACTTGAGTTGTGAATATGAAATTAAGATAGTACAGTGGGATTTCCAAATCTCCTTACTTTTCACTTGGCATTGTACAAAATGCAGATTACCTCATACAGTACAATGTATGTTTTACTACATCATGTGTCCTCCTAATAGCTTCATGCAAGCAAGACCAACTACTTTTTACTGTTTAGAGATTTTTAGGTTTTTAGCTCTGAAATGCAATTTAGTCTAGTATTTGGTAGACTATTTAGCATGTGCAATAATCATTGAGCAGTTATTTTATGTACAGGATCAGTGTTGATCCAACTGAACCATAGCTCCACCCTGTGAAGTTAACCCTACCCCTTTCAAGTTGGCCCCACCCATTCAGCTGCCAGAGTCTAATTCTTGTAGTAGTCCGCCCCTGTCTGTAGGAAACAGTAGAAGTCAGAAGGATAGTAAATGGAGTGGAACATAACCAGGGTTGCCACCTTTTAACAAAGGCAAAGTGGGACATGGGGGTGTGGTCAACATGATAGAGGTGTGGCCAATATGACACTGGCCACACCCCCACCACGACATCACCAGAGTTGTTAAAGGAGATGCAGTATTAGTTATGGATGCAACATTGTGACATTACAGCATACTGAAAACTCAAACCATTTAAATGAAGTGAACTATTACTGCACACACACTAATCAGTTGTAACAATAAATAAACTTTAAAGGAATTAAAAACACACTACTCATTAAACAGACACTTGTTTATTTAAAAAGTAAAATTCATAAACCAACCATTGCTATTCAGAAAGAAAACTTAAAAAAATCTACATACCACATACAAGCCAAGTATAAAATTAAGACTTTTTGTCAATTAAAGCTAAAGCAAAGAACACAAAACTACATACCCTAGTACTACATATGCACCCTAGCAAATTAATGCTAAACAAAGAAAAACACAAAATTATGAACTGCACCCTAGTACAATAAATCACTTTTTTTTAAAAGTGTATTTTGAATTTGATTTTATAGCTTGAAGAAGGGCCCGATTTGAAACAATATTTGAGTAAAAGTCACAACATTTCATCAAGTAATTTACACTCATCATTAGTTCAGCTTTTAACAAGTCCACACTACATCGGTTTTGCACATCTGTCCATTTACCTTTCACCAATTAAAAAACTCTTTCTGCAAATGAGTTTGAGGGCGGTATAGATAAAACCCTAGCAATTACCGGATAGAGTGTAGTCATTTCAGGCCCTTCTTTGAAAAGCTTCAGCCACTTTTCTCCTGGGGTCAAGCTTGTGTTACATAACTGTTCGAGAGAGGGCCTAATTGCCAAGTAGTCCCTAAAAATATAATCTTCATCTACATCCTGCAGACTCAGGGCAGTGGTCACATTAAGCAAGTCACTGAAGGCAAAGGGCTCATTTAGAGATAATTTAGATAGTGTAAACAAGTAGTTGCTTTCAGTATAATCAAACCACTGCTCCAGGTATTTCACTGCTGTCTCCAAGAACACAATGAAGTCTCTTTTCAGTTTGTTAGCAGAAGTGCTGTCTAATGTGCTCATAAGTGCCCTAAGTTTCCCTCCAAAGAAAGCACCTTCAGCTCTTGCCTGCAGTTTTTGCTTCAGAGAGACCATTACACAAAAAGTTTCCATAGCAGTAAGTGCTGATTTTTCTAATGTACTTATATGTTCATTAAAATCAACAAGAACAGCACAGAGAAAGTGCATATAGTACTGGTGCAGCATAGGCAATTCATTCTCACCATGTTCATTAGCTGAAAAGTACTGCCATATCTGCCGGGAGGTCTCCTCTTCTCCCTGAGAGAGGAAATAGGACTGGAGCACTGGGAGATTTTTCACTACTTTTTCAATGGCTGGGAGTAGTGACAGCCACCTTGTTGGCACATGTCTTAACAGACTCTCAAATTCCATGCCACAAAACTCAAAGAAGTCTTTCAAGTCTCTGGTCCTTGTGGCAGAACCGGAAAAGTGGCTGAAAAGTCTCATTACAAATGCTTCCACATCGTATGGTAGTTGTGCTGCAGCTTTTTTGGCTGCATTGTGAATGATATGGGCAACACAGTTAGCTTTCTGGAGTGATGGGCACTTTTGTTTTAATCTGGTATACACACCAGATTTCTTCCCATAGTTCACACTGGCATTATCAGCCCCATAAGCTGAAATATGGTTCCAGGGCAAGGAATGCCTTTCCATAATGTTGGAAATTTGCTGTGAAATAGCCTGTGCCGATTCATCAGGGTCTTCATAGAAGTCCAAAAGGCCATTCACCACCCCTTCTTCTTTAGAAAAATACCTCACAACAAGGGGAAATAATTTTATGTTCCCCTTGTTGGAAGCATCTAATGAAATTGCAAATGAAGTACCTGGTTTTTGAAGGTCATGCAGGAGGCATTCCAATGAGTGTGGTCCCAAAACATTTTCAACTATGGCTTCAGCCTTGGTTCTGCCACAAGATAGTATTCTTTGCAGTGTCTGAGTCACTGTACAACTGGCTGGCCAACTTTACTGCACAGTCCAAGCTGTTATACGAAATATTGTGCTTAACAGCATGGAAAACCTCAGAGGCTTCTGCAGCAATGATTCTAAGTTCTGGTCCCTCAAGGTTTGCGTTCCTTGCCCACTTTGTCATCAGGTGAGTGGATTTAGCTTGAAGAATGGCAGTCTTATGTTGTTCAGTTGCTTCATGTCGTGTGACATCATTTCTTCCACGGTGGGTCACTAGAAATTCTCTTTTGCAGTACCTGCAGAATGCTTTGACATCAGTGCATCTCTTGATCCAGTCAAATTCTGTTTTCCAAACGTCCTGCCACTTGCACATTCTCTTGCTGCTGGTTGACTGTGATGAAACTGCTGCTCTCTTCATGCTTGAATCTGTACTTACCTGATATGCAACATATTTACCAACACTGTTAGTAGGGTTCAGTAATATACTGCTGCACAGCACAAATGAACTGGCTTAATTGGCACACGAAAGAACTGGCTCGAAAAACATTGGCATGTGAAAGAACTGGCTCGAAAAACATTGGCATGCGAAAGAACTGGCTTGAAAAAACATTGGCACACAAAAGAACTGGCTCGAAAAACATTGGCATGTGAAAGAACTGGCTTGAAAAAACATTGGCACACGAAAGAACTGTCTCGAAAAACATTGGCATGTGAAAGAACTGGCTTGAAAAAACATTGGCACACAAAAGAACTGTCTCAAAAAACATTGGCATGCGAAAGAACTGACTTGAAAAAACATTGGCACACAAAAGAACTGTCTCGAAAAACATTGGCATGCGAAAGAACTGGCTTGAAAAAACATTGGCACACGAAAGAACTGTCTCGAAAAACATTGGCATGCGAAAGAACTGGCTTGAAAAACATTGGCACATGAAAGAGCTGGCTCAAAAAACATTGGCATGTGAAAGAAATGGCTTGAAAAACATTGGCATGTGAAAGAACTGGCTTGAAAAAACATTGGCACACAAAAGAACTGGCTCGAAAAACATTGGCATGTGAAAGAACTGGCTTGAAAAAACATTGGCATGCGAAATAACCGAGGAATGGAGCAAAAAAGAGTTTACAAACAGTTTGAAAAAGGTCAAATAGTAAATGAGGTAATGTAGGGGGCATTTTGGCCATTGAAAACTAACATTAATACAGCTTGTAGAAAATGAAATGCATTATTTTTACCACTGAACATGCCCACCTCATCCCACCCCTCAAGACAAAAAAGTTAACCACATTCACTGAACCAAAAAACAGTGAAATGAATGAGAATGCACAGTGGATACCATAGACCTAATTTAGCTTTTGACCACAGCAGTTAAGAAATGTATGGCACTAATTTACACAGCGCAATGATCTATTAATGAACATGCCCAACAGAAGCACTGGTCGTAATCGGATTATAATGAAAACAGTAAATAAGTATGTTGAAGACATCACTAAAACACAAAATACAAACTTTACTACTTATAGACGCAAACTACCCTGTAACAACAACATGGTTTAGCACAATCTCAAATACATTGCATTAACTTCTGAGCATCCATCCACAAAAAAAAAAAAACGGGAAAAAAGTCCATAAACACTTTAACTTTTAAAAATACTTCTTGCAAGAGAAGTAACATAAACTATAATGTACAGCAGACTCCATGGGCTCCTTTTACCTCAAAACATAGCAATTAATCCAGCACAGCAATGCAATAAACAGGCCCAAGTAAAAGCAACACACCCATATTCACATTACAAGCAAAGCAGTACATTTTAACCTTATTAAAAATGCATAATAAATTAAATGCACACATTTACAAGTATAAATGAAAACAATCTTGAAACAGCTTCGGCAAATTGGCAACATGTACCTACTAGAATAATAAATGAATTACATCAACTGTTAACATTACCCCTCAAAAGGTAGACTTGTACCACATAGACATGGACTTGCAGGAACAGGAAAAATTACCTAAACAGTATATCGTAACTTCCTGAAAACAGCATTATAGTGCACATTTCCATACAAAAAAGTGCAAACTATGCTCGAACATTTCCTATCTGCAAACAGACAATACCCAGAAAAAGCTACGACAATAGAAATGCGTCACACTAAATTTATATTTCACTGCCCCCCAACAGAAACAAACAACTTCTATACACAGTTAAGCCTTTTAAAAGTAATGCTTCCAAATCATACCCCCAAGAATAATAACAATTACATATACATTCAGGTTTTATATCTTTAAAAACTACTACTCAAAAATATCAAAATAACCACTGCACTGATTTAAATACTGTGAACTGCACCCACCATCTACCTCTAAACATTAAAAAAAGTAAACCACAATATATTCCCATTTTAAACTAGTACTCAAAAGTCTCAAAATAACCACTGCACAGATTTAAATACTGCATACTACATCCCCATCTACCTCTAAACATTAAAAACTTAAATAAAGCACACTATTCCCATTTTAAATAACTAAAGCCACAAAATGCAATTATCTACTTACCACTCACAGTTATTGCTGGGCTAGCTTGCTTCCTTCCTGCTGAAATGGCTAGTTGGTTGTTCAAGCAGTGGCTGGGCTGGCTGGCTCCCTTGCTGGCTTCTTTCCTGGCTGGCTGGGCTGGCTGGCAGGCTCCCTTGCTGGCTTCTTTCCTGGCTGGCTGGGCTGGCAGGCAGGCTCCCTTGCTGCTTCTTTCCTGGCTGGCTGGGCTGGCTGGCAGGCTCCCTTGCTGCTTCTTTCCTGGCTGGCTGGGCTGGCTGGCAGGCTCCCTTGCTGGCTTCTTTCTTTCCTTCCTGGCTGGCTGGCTGGCTTCAATCCTGGCTGGCTGTCTGGCTGGCTTGCTTCAATCCTGGCTAGCTGGAGATAGAAATCAGATCTTTCGCAGCTGCTATAGAGCTTAGTGCTCTACAGCTGCGACCTTTATGGGGCTCTTCAGAACAAGTTCCCGTCCCCTCCAATGCCTGCAGCCAATTACTGTGCTGCATTACCACCCAGACCTAGCAGAGAATCCCTCTAACTGCAGGTCCGGGTGGTGACGTAGCCGCATTGCCGTGGAAAAAACGGAAGTATTTTCGGCTTTTCCATGGCAATTGATTTGAATTGTGATCGCGAAGCGCAAAGGGGAAAAACGGGACTTTTAAAGTCCCATGCTTGGTGACTGCGGGAAACGGGATGAGAGGCCTCAACCCGTGAATGTCCCGCTGACAACGGGACGGGTGGCAACCTTAAACATAACAAGGTCAATATAAGGAAAGTACAAAGTTAGATTATTTTTACTGAGCATGAGTAAAACTTCACACAATTAGCTTGAAACTTACTTATTGGAAAGGCATTAACACAATGCATATTATACACTTGAATGGGTTTGAGCATTCTCCTCACCTTACACCATATAAACAGAGCACATGACCAACCAGTGGGTCTGACTGCTTAATTCAGCCAGTTATTCAGGCAAAGAAGCCTTTTCTAAACAAAGTCCTAATATTATGAACAAGATCTTAGACATGAAGACACAAGAACACCAGATTTTTCCACAGTAGCAATCTGTAAGAAGATACAGCCAGCTACTGGACTATACATTTTTTCTGGCATGTAGTGAGGAGTATATTCAATAAATATTCACATTTCAGGATTCACTAAGACAAATAAACCCAGTCAACCAAACATAGCCATGTCTGAGTAGGACAAACCATTCTAGTCAACTGATAACTGTATAGTCCACTGTAGCACATATGCAGAACTTCAGTCCATAACTCCTGACACTTTCAGCAAATTTTATCTGCCAAATAAATTCATTTATACAAATATGTTACAAAACAGGGAGAGCGTGCAATAGTATATTGTTACACAATCAATAATAGTGCGAAAGAAAAGGCTTAAGTAAACTTCAGAAGGTGGGCATTTCACAGTTAAAGGGTAGTGGCATTATTATATGGAGATGATGCTGATTTTGTAGAATGCACTGCTGTGGGTAGTAGCAGCCTCCTCAGTATTGGCAGGATGAAGAACAAAAGATGCAGGGTTAAAGGAAGGCAAATCAGAAAAGCATTGTGATGAGCATGTCCATATAGGTAGCGGGTAATACTTTCTTCTACCATTACAGCATATGCTACCTGTTTATGTTTAAGTATTCAAAATGGGAATTGATAATTAATTCCTTGGTGGAAATAACCTCATTGATGAATCAAAGCATGCATAAAAAGATTAAGATCAGCATTGATTTTTTATGTGTTCCAGTACTGCCTCTACAAGCCCCACAGTGTACCTGGAAATGTCTCTTTTTATAATTTTAGCGGGCATTTCCAATTGTAATAAATGAATGTGTTCTTGAAAGCTTTCTAGACCAGATTCATCTTCCTCCTTTTTTTCTAATTTTACACAGAGATCAAAGTACTGTATCAACTGCTGCCAGCTCTTCAGTCAGTGTCCTTTCCTGCTTTCTTCAACAGTCATACCTGCCTATTGCAGGCCTTATCTCATGCAGTCCATCTATCTCATGACTGGATATCCTCATCTCCTCTTGCCTTGTTCCTGTATCTCCCAAATCTTTCTTACAATGTTGTCTTTTGCTTCCCTTCACCTTTGATTAAACCACTGCAATCTATTTTATTTGACCTTCTCTACAATTTGAGCTACTTTGGCTTCACTTCTGAAGTCCTCATTTATTCGTCTATCCTACTTTAAACATCTTGCTAACTGCCTCAGGCACTTCATATCCATCACCTCAAGCTTCATTACCTGCTGGTTCACTGCCATACAGAAGCACTGGTCACACCACTGTTTTATTTGCATTCTTCTGCTGCAACCCTGTTCTTAGCTTTGTCCTCCACATTCAAATTTCATTTAATCTCAACTCACTTCCCAAAAAATGTTCCACTATATTCCATTTTAGTTCAATTTCAGCTTCTTCTGACTTCCTACATCTGTTACCAAGACAGCAGCCCTATCTATACTGTTTCATTCCATGTGCCTTTAGTTTTGCATTCTAGTCCTGTATCATTTGCTGACATTCCTTTTCAGAGTCTACTTGTAGTATCACATCATCTGCAAATAAATACTCAGTCTCACTGGGAACCCCTCTGTGAGTGTGGACACTGCTTGTTTTTGTGTCATGGGATCCTTGCACATAGCCTTCACTACTAATTCTACCAATGTTTCTGGGACTTTAAACCACCACAGAGCTGCCATAATTAACATTTATGGGACCTTGCATTACATTTTTTCTGTATTTAGGAGTGTCCGGTTAAACTTGTTCCTCTTCTCCATCTTCTTCTCCACTATATGACTCACTGCAAAAATCAGTTCAGTACTATATCCTGTTCTGAGACTGAACTGCTCATTCATCTTCTAATCTTCTACAACTCTGTTTATCCATTTAATAATCTCCCTCTCCAGCACTTTCAGGCAGTATGACAGGAGTCTGATACATCAGTACTGGTTGGAGTTTTGAATATCCCTTTTTCTTCTTGTACACACTGGCACTAGAATCCATCTATCTCTCTGAACCACAATGAGAACCTTTAGGAGCCCTTTCGCCCTTAACACAGCCAAATTTTGAAAATATATAATGTGACTTCACTTGCCACTTTCCATGACTTCATTTTCCTTAATATAGCTTTGTAGTTCTTCAGCTGTGAGTTATGCTGCCCTTTCCTTGTAGGCTTTGCACACAGCAGTATAGCTTCTATGGGGTTTTCTTCATTAAGAAGCTATGTGATGTTTTCTTCCTATTGCCCTTGACACCCTCTGTACTAGGGAGAAGATAACTGCTGGCATCCCTTATGAATGGCATCTGATGAGTATAATTTTTTTGTATTTCTGGGATGAGAAGCCTTTTCCAGAGAAGGGGAACCTTCTTAACTTTTTTGTTAGCCAACCAGTGTTCCGCCACAGTCTGGCCCATCTTTAGAATCTAAAATGTCTTCTTGTATTCCTTCTTTCTTTTAATAACTTTCTGGACTTCTGCATTCTGTCACCAGCCCACCTTATGTACCTTAGTTCTACACCTGGCTTGAATGCAAATCTATTCTGTTATCTTCATACATACTGTTTTGAGATGATACCATTCCTTTTCTGCTTCATGTATTCTCACAACTTCCTGAGGTGATAGGGCCATGTTTATTTCTTTGAACTTCTCTGTTTTTACTCATTATCTTCCAGTTTATCAGCTTTATGTTTCCACCAGTGGTTTATGCTAGAGGGCAACCATTTCATTAGGGATGACTTTGTAATCTCTGATTCATTGCAGAGACCCTTTCTTACCATGTGAAGGGCTGATCGTGTCTTCTGAACCTGACTGACTTCTTTGAATCATTCTCCAGAGCCGTGGATGAGGGTAAGGCAGTGCACACAGTCTATCTGGACCTCACCAAGGCCTTTGACACCATCCCCCACTGTGGAATCATAGATAAACTTACTAAGCTGGGCATTAATCCCTACGTCACTCGATGGGTTGCCAACTGGCTTACTGACAGAACCCACACTGTAAAAGTAGCTGACTCCAAATCCAGCTCCACACAAGTGACAAGTGAAGTACCTCAGGGTTCAGTGCTGGGACCGCTCTTGTTTGGCATCTACTTCTCTGAAGTACAGGCCAACAATAAGGGACTCTGGCTAACAAAGTTCGCAGATGACTGCAAACTGGGAGCCATTATTGAATCCCCAAATTATGTGGATATTCTACAAAAGGGCCTTACAGAAACAGATGCTTGGTGCCAGAGCCATGGGCTGAAGCTCAATACCAAGAAGTGTACAGTTATCCCCTTTGGGAAAAAAACATGTAGCCATGAATTACCACATAGGTGGCAGTACACTAAACACCGAAAGTGTGATAAGAGACTTAGGATCACCTTCGATAACCACATCGCCACAACAGTCAGGAAATCCTTCTATGTGGCACACCTCATCACTAAGGGCTTTTCATTCAGAAAAAAGGAGGTCATTGTCCCACTGTGCTCATCCCTCATTAGACCCATCAGAGTACAATGCCCCATTTGGTATGTACCTCACAAGACATCTGCAGCAACTGAAAAGGCCGCAGAAACACCTCACTAAAAGAATCACAGACCTAAAGCAGATGTCCTATGCTGACCGACTAAAAAAACTCCAGCTAATCTCGGTCACATATCGTCTACTCAGAGGCGATCTCTGCTTAACATGCAAGGTCATGTCAAACCCAGAGCTGTTGGACATGTTTCACTTAAAGAAATCCCAATCCGTCAGAGCCACACTCTCCAGGGACCTAAACCTTGTCATCACAATGAACAAAACATGCTGGAGGGATAGGTTCCTGATCCAGAGACTCCCCATACTCTGGAATAGACTGCCCATACATGTCAAGCAGAGCACCTCCTTGGCCCTCTTCAAAAGGAGTTTGATGATTGGATTGGAGATAGAAAATTTACCCTGGGGATCACGTCAGTGACCCTGCTAGATAGGGGTCCAAGGAAGTAAATATTGTGGGAAGAAATAGCCATGGAATTGTTATGGCTAGGCTTGTACAGGCCTTAGGGCTGATAGCCTAGTACCAACCTGTGAACCTATGAACCTATAAGAAAGTCAACCTATGTTGCATTTTAGCTACAACTGATGTAATCTTGTGGCTTTCAATCTTGAAGGGCTATATTAGCTGTCATCAAACCATGTGTGAAACAACATTCCAAAACAGACCTTTCTAAATTATTCATGTTGCCCCAAAAATGTGGACCCAGGCAAGCCTCATGGCCATTTCTAATATTCAGGTAATCCATTATTAATATCAACTGATTTTTGCAATTTTGCCCAGCTTTATAAAGGCGATGCTACAACTGCAACTTGAATTCCCTTTTCTCTGCACAGCTCTAGCCCGGGTATGGAGCGTGTGGGTAGACCATGAATATTGCTACATCTTACATTGGAGTCAGATTCCCAGGGGTCCTGACTGACTCTGATGACATCCATCGCTGTCTTCAGGACTGTCTCCATGATTCCAACACCATTTTTAGTTTGCCTTTTTCTGAGCAGGAGACTCTGGAACCCAGGCCACAAGACTTCACTATGTTGCCCTTCCACTTTATCTTTTGGATGCATAGCATAGCCAGCCTCCTCCTTGCCATCATGCCATCCATTTTTAAGCCACATCCCACCAGCAATCTTATGTTTTACGTACCCATCCTTAATTTATTGTTAGCAGATTGGTTAGTTTAATTCAACAAAATACAATCTGGGCAAGTGGACATTGCCCAGTAAGTAGCTTACTAAACCATGGCTTCTGGGTTTTACAGTGGACACAAATATAGACTAATGGTGTTGCATAGACAACTTTGGCCATAAACATGGGTACCCGATATAGGTGGGGGTATATATCCAGAATGTCATAACAAATGCTGTTTCTGTTTCACGTTCTTTTACAAGGGCATTTGTGTAATTCATGATTTGGTAGGGGAAGAAAAATAGGATATATAGTAAAGAAAGATGCTGCCAAGGGGAAATTCCCCTTACCTCATGAGGTGCATCGGTCCTACAGTCAATTATATTAATTGCTAGCAAGCAGGGGCACAACTCCCTGCATGGAGTTTTGGAAGCTTTGCTCCCTTACAATAAAAAAGAAGTTTGAATTGTGACTAAATAAATGTTCAACAAAATTATTTCATTAGATAGTATTTTGGATTGTATGAACATCTGACAGAACAGCGTCTAAAGTGCCTTTGTTCTTATTCAAATACTTGAAACAATGTCACACATTGATCTGTAGGATACCATAAATGTACTATAAGGACAATATTCTTACAGAAAACTGTTGTACTGTGCAGACATCAGAAAAAGAATAATGAAATAATCCAGATAGTAAGGTATAAAGAGCATTTAACGGACAATTAGTTCTAGCTGCAAGCTATAAAATTTGCAAAACAGAGTAAACTTGCAATTCTTTCAGTTTATGTTGTGTTTAAAATGTGTTTCATTTTCTGATTAAATGTGTGAGAAATTCTCAAGGCTTCTGTAAATTAGATTTCACTGCATTATTTTCAGTGGATACAATCCACAAATCATTTAGTGGGGAACAGAGTCTGAAATCATTGCATTCAAATAAATCTAGACTGTATCTGCAAGCTTTTAATTTGGAAAAAGATAAAAGCAAGAGCAAATAGTTGGTTATAACATTATTGCATTGCTAGTTGTGTTCAGATTATGATTAAATGATGACTCATAATACACAACAAAATTAACTCTACTAGTGGTCATATGCTAGTATAGAAGTCAGCGTAGCTTCATTCTAGACCATTTATTGTCCTGCCTGGCAAGTACCTGAGGCTAACAGATATTGTGCTGCACTTTGCAGAAATACCACCTTCCCACTGAGAAAACTAGAAGCATACAGTGTACCTCAACACAAATCAATCAATCAATCAACCAATAAATATATAAATAAATAAAAATAAAAAAATTAAACAAAATCTAAGATTATACATTTAGCTTACCTTCTACAGTCTCATCTCCTGACAGCGTTGACTGATCATCTGCCTGTCAAATAGGAGTAAGAATTATTATTTAAATAGTTCTCATTGTTTATTTTTTCTTCAATTTGTTATTTAGTAAAGAAATGCAAGCTTCACTACTACTGAGAGAAAAATATATATAATACAATTGTTAGTAATGTAGCCCAAGAAAGAACAGCTTTTTGCTTTAGTGCAGAAAAAAGGCAAGGAAGTCTCCACAAGTGATTTTTGCATTCCTCTGAGCTAAGAATTTTGCTTAACTAGTTTAAGCTTTGAATCTGTCATATTTGACAAAAGGATGTTAACATTATCTTTAATGATATTTCATGTACAAAACCCAGTACAGATTGAAAAGCTTTTAAGCATGCCATAGGCACTTAATATTACGTGCATTTATTTATTTATTGACATTTATTTACTGGGAATGTCCGACTGGGTGATAAATATCCATTTTCAGTGGAGTCCTGGGGGAGATAGGCTCTAGTGAGTTAAACAGCATCAAATAAAACACTAGTACAGATGTAAATGAAGAAAAATAATCCCCAAACACTGCTGAAGGTCGCCCGTAAAGCAAAAAGTTAAACTGTGTGAAAAATCCAGGAGCAGACCACCATGAGATGTCAAAGATTTTTTTTCAAAAGAATCAAATAAAATCACAAAGCTTTTAATATAAAAAACAAACTAAAGGGTGAACATAAAACAGAGCTCAACTGTAAATAAGTGCTTTCAGCTTTTCATCCTTCATCAGATGACATCTCATGGTGGTCTGCCCCTGGATTTTTCACACTAGTACAGATGTAATAAAAAGATACAGTTTGATAGTGGAATATATAGGATACAATAAAGCATGGGGAGCACAAGTGATGTAAAAAATAAAAATAAAAAATGATTAACTATGACAATCAGTATATATAAAAGTATAGAAGTATGGTCTGCCATGCTAGGAAATAAAAATAAAAAGATACAAGTCCACCCTAAGAGTGGGAAGAGAGCAGGTGCTGAAAGGTATAGATAGTGTGATGACAGGTTATGTTAGTAAGAATGTAAAGTATTCATTAATATAGATCATACAAGTGTAGTGCATGGGCATAGCCATGAATTAATGTGAAATTCTTTGAGAGAGGATTTAAATACCTGGACACTAGATATAGTTCTGATTGAATTTGGGATATAGTTCCAAAGATTAGATACGCAGTGTGAGTATAAACTTTGCCCCATACATTTTTTTTGGGTTTATAGATCTCAAGCAGATTTTTGTCTTGAGAGTGCAGAGGGCAATTTTGGAGATAGTGATAAAGTACTACAGAGACAGAAGGACAGGTAGAGGGGTTGCCTAGTACCTACCTATGAGCCTATAGTGGCAGAGGAAAATAACTTTCTTGGGTGGCGTAAGCCAGGGAACCTTGTCGGCTAGGCTTACGTAGGCCCTTGGGCCAATAGCCAAGTACCTACCTATGAACCTATGAACCTATATAGAACTTTACAGGTTAGAAGAATAATCTTCCTATATCTCTCATAACTATCAGTAATCCTGCATCCATTAATACTTTAAAAATCCTTTAAAAAAATCCATAAAAGTACATTTTCTCTCTTGTTGGCTATGCTTCTGTACCCCACCATTAAATCCAAACACCTGATTTCCCACTCTAGATCCACAATTACTATCAATCTTTATAAACTCTCCACCATTCTTGTCTATACCTTCCTGTCTCTTTCTATCATCTGCTTCATACTTCTAACTCATTCTTTTCACTTGTGTTGCACTCTAATATCTGCACTTCTCAACTACTAAACCTATACTCTAAAATATCTATACTTAAGCTCTTAACTCACTAACTCTGCATCCTTCTTTCCTGACTTTATACACTTTGCCATTTCTACTATAATTCTCTTCCATGTGATAGTAACTTCCCACATTATTTCATCCTATGTAGTAACCTTTTTCTCTCTAACAGATTAAGACCTTCATTTCTTAATGTAATGACATCACTGTTATATTTGTTTTTTTTCCTGTGTGTAACCTTATATCTAATTTTTCTATGTATCAGCATTGTTTTTAATTTGTTTTTGTATGTAATTATTGTGGAGCATTTCTCCCAGGGCCTCGACTGAAAATGGGCTCATCCTAGGCCCAGTGGACTTTCCCGGTCAACAAATGCAATAAATAAATAAAAATAAATAAAATAAAGTATAGGCCAGTTGATGTGGGAGGTCTAACCAGTGAAAAGCATGTAATGCAGAACAATGATGAGATTTGTGTGGCAGGTTAGCTGCAAATTTAGCCATTTTATTACAACATCTCTCCAGTTGTGATTTCGGACAGATCTAGATGTTAGTCAAAATAGGTGAACCATAAATAAGAGAGGGTAAAAGATAAGTGTTAGCTAGAGTGATGAGTGATTTTACTAGAAGTAAGGAAGTTTTTTTGCTCTGTATAGTAGTCCTAGCTTTTGATTACTTATTTTTAAGCAGTTTTGCATGAGAAGATCAAACTTTAAGATGTCGCCTACGGTGACTCCAAGCAAATTGGTATAGGTAACTACTTCAATAGCTGTATTATTAAAAGAGGTAATGTGGAAGTTACGTTTAGCATTGACATCAGATTTTCGAAAAATAATATAGTTTAGTCCTTTTGGGATTAAGTAAAAGTTGATTTTGGTGGCACAGGTTGACTGAGTTGAAAGCATTATGCATTATAGATTGTTGTTGTAGTGGGCTAGCAGATGAGCCTTGAGTCATCTATATTCTGAATAAGATAAGTTTGATGAGAATAAGTATATAGGTTATTGATACAAAATGTTAAAGAGCGGTGGACTGAGAGAGAGAAACCATGATGTGCTGGGATTAGGAGATCATTTTGCAAGAGGTACTGAAGGAGTTGCTTAAGAATACACTTTTACAGGATCTTAGAAAGGGGGGGAGGCAAGATGGCAATTGGCCTAAAGTTAGAGATTTCAGAGGAGTTACCTCCTTAATGGAGGGGAATGATGAAGACTTTTTTTCCACATGGAAGGGATGTGGGAGTATTCAAAATAGATCTGTTGATGAGAAATTTGACTGGGTATGCTATAGAGTCTGCAGCGAGCTTAATGTACTCACCAGGGAGATCATCAGCAGAAGAAAAACAGGGTTTAATTTCTTTAATATCTATTTAACATATGATGTGGAGACAGGTAGGAGATTGAAGACAGAGATGTCAGGACTAGTAGAATTTTGAGGTTAATTGAATGGATGGGGAGAGCTGGAGGTAAGAGAGAGCCTCTGATGTCAGTGAAGAAAGTGTTAAATGTGGTAGGAAGGAGAGCAGGTTGAATTTTGTTTTAATTAAGCTCCAGAATTTATTTGGATTTTTTCATGGTTATCTTATTGTTCAGAGTAATAATTTTTTTATCTAACTGAATTTGTTTCTTGGTGGGGCTGCACAACTCCTTGTATAGATGTAAGGTTTGAGGGATTTTATTTTTATGCCATTGTTTCTGTGGTTTGTCATATTTTTGCAAGAAAATTCTTGTAGAATGAGACAGCCAGGGGTTTTGAATATTTTTTACTTTTTTATTTCTGGTAAAGGCAAGGGTATGCAAAGAATTCATGAATATATTGTTGAATTTGTTGACAGCTTCATCAAGGGGTAGGGTTTTTGTGGAGACCAGTTAACAAGTTTTCGTAGATTATTCAGTGTGTCAGGATGAAAGTTAGAAACATTTAGGGTAACTGTGGGTGATTTCTCTATTGGTAAATATAGGGTGATATAAACTAACGGAATCAGGTAGAACCCCTGAGATAGCATACTTGCTGAGGTCAGAGACAAATACCCCTCCCACGTTATTAAATACTACCTATAATAAACACTGCTCAACTCTTTCATAACATTCATTTGAAAATCATAGAGAATTAGCATTACCCTTTGAATACCGTCAGTCCTCAGTTTAATTCATTTGGCATCCACTAAACATTTCACCAAAATGGTCTTCATTCCTCTGTTATTTTAGTTTAGAGATTACAGTTCCCTTGTCCATTACATCTCTGCACCATTAGATATTTTTCCTAGCTACTGATTGTTTTTCTTTGCTTGCACAAGCCTCTGACTGGTGTAGCCCCACTAAGTTTGCCCTCTCTGCACTCCGGCTCACTTTGCTCCCCTACCCTACCCCACATTGTCATCCAACCCCACTTTCATTACATTTATACTTCTTGAAGCTCCGCCATCATTTGAACAGACCACTTACCTCCCTCTTTGACACAGTATTATCCACTCTGCTGCCCTCACCCTATCTCCACTAGTATTCTAGTACCTTCCATCCCTATTCAACCCCTCCGAAACTCCTACCACTTAAAGTTAAATTTCTAAATTACATAGAATGACCTACACAATACAATTCATACTCTTCTTAAGTATCCTTACTACCTCTCTGCTCATATTAACCCATGCTATCTGCCCCCACACCTTATTAGACACATCTTCAGGAAAATCTCCAACCGTAATCATACCTTCACATATAAATACAAGCAGTTACTCTGACATTTCTTCCTCCTTATTCAACTACAGCCAAATATATTTCATGAAACTAAAACACTTTCTTACTAATATTAAACTTAGATTACTTTCATTTACCCTACTTAGGTCCCCTACAAAATCCCATCACCAACAAACAGGTATATATCACCTTATACTACTTACTATCTTAAAGCAGTGATATTATCCCAGTCCCAGCCCAAACAACCTACCAACTCCCAACCAACCTTTGATCACTCAAAACCTCTCCATATTAACAGTAAATGCATGTAGCATCTGTAATACAATTACTAAATTCCAAGACTGGTTATGTCAATACTCCCCTGATACTGTAGCAATAACAGAACATTGGTTAAAACTGCATACAGTGGATATAAAAAGTTTGCACACCCCTGTTAAAATGCCAGTTTTTTGTGATATAAAAAAATGAGACCACAATAAATCATTTCAAAACTTTTCCCATCTTTAATGTGACCTATAACCTGTACAATTCAATTGAAAAACAAACAAATCTGCTAGGGGAAAACATATAAAAAATAAAAAACGTACAATAAGCTGGTTGCATAAGTGTGCACACTCTTAAACTAATACTTTGTTGTGTGTACACACCCTTAAACTAATACTTTGTTGAAGCATCTTTTGATTTAATTACAGCATTCAGTCATCTTGGGTACACACCTCCCATCAATTAAAGAGATTCTGAATAACCCCAAATAAAGTTCAGCTGTCCTAGTAGAATTTTCCTGACATTTACTCAGTTGCCTGCTACAGCAAAAGCCATGGTTCACAGAGACCTTACAAAGCATCAAAGGGATCTCATTGTTGAAATGTATCAGTCAGGAGAAGGGTACAAAAACATTTCCACAGCATTGGATATACCATGGAACACAGTGAAGAAAGTCATCAAAAGGTGGAGAAAATATGGGACAACAGTGACGCTGCAAAGAACTGGACATCCCTCCAAAATTGATAAAAAGACAAGACAAAAACTGGTCAGGGAGGCTGCCAAGAGACCTACAGCAACACTGAAGGAGCTGCAGGAAATTCTGGCAAGTACTGATTGTGTACTACATGTGACAACAATCTCCTGCATTCTCCATATGTCTGGACTATGGGGTATGGTTCCAAGATGGAAGCCTTTTCTTACACAGAAAAACATCCAGGCCCAGCTAAAATTTGCAAAACAATACATCAACACTCCCAAAAGCATGTGGGAAAATGTATTACAGTCTAATGAGATCAAGGTTGAACTTTTTGGCCACAATTCCAAGAGGTATGTTTGGAGCAAAAACAACAATTCGCATCACAGAAAGAACACCATTCCCACGGTGAAGCATGGTGATGGCAGTATCATGCTTTGGGGTTGCATTTCTTCAGCTGGAACTGGGACTTCAGTCAAGGTGGAGGGAATTATGAACAGTTCAAAATACCAGTCACTTTTGGCAAAAAACCTTCAGGCATCTGCTAGAAAGCTGACGATGAAGAGGAATTTCACTTTTCAACACAACAATGACCCCAAGCATACATCCAGATCAAGAAAAGAATGGGTTCACCAGAAGAAAATTAAAGTTTTAGAATGGCCCAGCCAGAGCCCAGATCTAAATCCAATAGAAAATCAAGGTTTTAAGGTTGAAAGTAACTTTGCTACAAATATGCAACATAAATAAGGAATAAGATAAAGCTTGCTTAAATGTAGAAATAGAGTTTAGTAATATGTGATTAGCATACTAAATGACTGTGGCTTGAAAAAATAAGGAACTTGCTTATGTGTGTATTACACACTCATATCAAGAAAGCTGACTTCTTACAGACTTGGCAAGAATGTAAAAAAAAATAAAAACAGGATATATCAGAAAAAACTTAATCTGCTTTCCTTAAAGAATGGACAACAGGACATGTGTTTATCCACATGGCATTTCCTTGAAAAATATGCTTTTCTGAGAAAGTTTAAAAATATGCTTTTCTATGAAAGTTTATCCACAAGGCATTTCCTTAAAAATATGCTTTTCTGGACTTATCAGCATTTGCACAAGAACAGATGTGTCAGCATTTGCGTCATCAAGGCGGTGTCTTTCCAAAACCAAGAGGGTGTGTGTTTAACTAAAAATATATATAAAGTCTGTATTAAATCCAGTTATGTTAGGGGTATTGGTAGGGACACATTTGTCCCGAGGTAAATGTTATATCTCTCACATTATCTGTACTATATGAGAAGTAAATATCTCTCACATCATCTGTATTATATGAGAAGTAAAGTGGAACAGTACTTGAAGCTGCAACATTAGTCTGTATGGTCTATTATAAAAGTTATTTGGTACTGCTCTGAGTTGATGCTGCAAAGTATATTCTTTCATCAGTGTATATTCTGCAAGTTTCTGTATGCAACAGACTGTGAATGCAACTATAACCAGACTTTGATTTCAGCAGAATCCAGCCAGTAAGACTGAGTGTCTTAAGAAGACTTCAAATTTATCACAGTAAGCAGCACCATAGCAATACAATAACAAAAAATAATTTTTCAATGGCGAGCCTACCTGCATTCGAACACAGAGGGAAGGGTAAGCCCTGCAGAGGGTCACTTCAGTCAAATTGCAGTAACTAACATTTGTATGTATGTGTAAATCCTAAACAGAAGTATTCCAGTTTATGCAGCTTGCAGCAGTAAAGTTTTTTTCAGATGTCTGAATCCAGATTGAGCCTGAAGTCCAGGAAAGTCGCAGTGCCATAAATTCTCCATGAAAAGGTGTATATCTACTTTAGCAGCAGTTCGCTGCCTATTGTGTTTCCTCAGCTTCTCAAGTGACTCTGAAAAATTTCCAGCCATCAGCAACAACAGCCTGATCACCTGTTTTCTTGCTAACTGGCAAGACTTTTTTCTGTGTCACATTTTTTAGTATGGATGCTATTAGACATACTTTGTGTAGGAGTAAAGCAAGCTTTAGTAAATTGCAATGTTGGTATACACAGCACATTAGTAAATGTAAAACTTTATTAGGGCATGTTGATAATAAGGCATTATGCAAATGTATTACAATATTTGACTGGTATCTCAAAGAAAACCATGTGGGGTATGACAAATGTTTATTGTATGATTCAGATGGTAAACAGTTATGTCCTGTCACCACATGTGAAAGGTTAATCTCAGAGTTACACCAGGAGTCAAATCAGTTACTGACAGGACCTCTAGTACATTTTGTTACAAAAGAATGTAATAAATAAACCTCTAAGAGACACACACAATGAGCTCAGGAAACTTAGACAAGTTATACAAACATTTTACTAAAGTGCATAAGAGTTTTAAATTCAGCAGAACAGGTTACTAAAGAATTTCAGAAAGACCATGCAACATTACAGGAAACTCTTGAACAGCAGTTACAGGATAAAGAAAATAAATTAGCAGAACTGACAGAGACTAACTTCCTCCCTATAACAGCTGAGCTTAAGAGAACATTGGGAAAAAGCAGGACACTACAGCTGATCTGTACAAAAGAGATAGATTTTATAATATGTTTGTGTTTTGAAAATGGTTAAGCATACATGGTAGGATTGTAAAATACAATTCATTATCAAATGTTTAAAACATCCACTCAATTAAAGCAAGATATTTATCAGTACTACAGTGAAGTACAGTGTATGACTGCCATTCTCATAGCATAGTCAAAAGGTAAACAAAACAGTTCTAGTGTATAAAAATTAAATAGAAATTAAGAGTAAAGATTTACAGTCACAACACTGACATGCTTGTATAAAGATTTAAAGTCACAAGACTGACATGCATGTATTTTCTTTTTATACAATGCACAAGAATAACAGGCAGACAACAGCAAATATAAATAATATAAATATAAACATGTGTTAGTTAAGCTAATATATATTTATTTTTTACATTTTTGTTATAATTGTATAGTAACACCACACCAGTTAAAGTTCTGAATTTTAAAAAGAAATAAAATCATGGATGGAATTAGTCAAACAGTCTTTGTAAAATGAATGGCATGGTAGTTAAATAAATAAAAAATACTGAAATGTGAGCTCAGACCTTCCTAGACTGGATGAATAGTTACAAGAAATGTTGAGCAGATAAGATAAAAAAACAAGACTGATTGCCAAACAAGTGGCTTGAGTTTTTCTAAAAATGTATTGTTATTAAAACATAATTGTTAAAATGTTCAAATGCAACATTATTTGGTAAATGTAATAAAATATCACAATTGTGCATATATGTCACTGATAAAAGTAAAAAACTCAGTTACATCAAGTATAGCCAGCAGATGAGTTATAGTATACATAAAGTTCAAATCAATTATACAGGAAGGTACAAATAGCTACTATTAGAAGTAGACAGCAAAGGCAACAGAAAAAAACAGCTAGAAAATGATCAAATCAGATAAAGGTCTATAGTTTAATAACCTAATAAAGCAAATGTATAACCAAAGTGTTGGGTTGACATACATTATAAAGCAAATAAACAATAGTGCAATACTACAGGGGGAGGGGTACTTTCTCAGTTTTACACTGACTGTGTGAGCAGTATTGCAAAAAGGTCTAAAATAAAACTACAAGAAGAAATAATATCTCATTCCTTCTTGACAATACTCTTTCGGGGGGAGGGAAAAACAGGTATTAGTGCATTAAAAATATTGGTAAACAAACTAAATCTGACATGATAATATATTTTACAAGTTGCTATAGCTATCATTCTAGTTATTATTATATTGTTTAGCATTAAATTGTATTTACAACCTGTTAAACTGTAAATCTATACAACAGATGGCTTAAATTTGATTTATTAAAGCTACACAAGAAAAAGTAAAGATATATAAAAATTGAGCAAGAATAGTCACTATTTTTAATATGTTTTGGCAAGACAATGTTGGTATGCAAAAAGCATAAATGTTTCTAATTTCTGGGTATGTAGTTGCCTCTGGTGGCAATTTCACTACATACATCTAAAGAAACATAAGAATTTTCCAAAATTTTGCTTGATGTTAATGTTACTAAATTTGTAAGATTGGACTAAGTGTACTTTACAGTCTTTGTATGTACAAATACAAAATAAGCCAGTACAAATTAAATTAATGTCTAGCAATTAATATGTGTGAAAAACCATGTTTAAAAAATGGGTCCAGGATAGCTACTAGATTGAAATGCATGAATAGCAAACAGTCTGTGTAAATACATATTGTATAGGACACATTGTAATAAGTTCAAAAGTAATTTGTCAAGTTGTAATACTATCACTGGTTTTAAGTTGGAGTCTTATTATTGGTTTTTGGGCCATCATTTTTATCTGTACTAGTATTGGTTACCCCAGTTAGAGGAAAATTATATTAAAATATTGTACTCATAGAGCTAATGGACTAATATGCACATAGCATTCTTTAGTGTATAAATCATGTTTTTTTTTAAATCCTCAAGTATTAAATATACTGAAAAAATTGCATTCAAATATTTATTATCTAAGCCCAGTTCAGTACTTTATGTTCACTTCACTGTCAACCAAGATATTAATGGGCAGTTCAGAGACATGACCACAATGTTATGGTTAAAATGACATTGAAATTGTATATTCAGCAGTGTATACATGCTTGGAGTAGCACATAGTTCTTGTCTCTTACAGATATTACTCTATATCTAATCTTTTAATATAAAATAATCAATAAAAGTAAAGAGTTAATTCAACAGGTGCAAAGAGTTAATAAAAGAGTACTAAGTCAAATTAAATTATGTGATTGCAAAAGAATAAATTAATCAAGTTAAAAAATAAAACTAAAGCAGACACAGTTCATAACTGATAAAATATTTTCACAAAATGGTTTGCAAAAGAAGGAGTTGTTAAATATATTCAGTTTTAGTAGTAATACTTGATATCATTGTATTAACTATGTAAAATTGAATTTTGACTTGTGTATCAAAAGAAGACTAAAGATTTTGTTTCTTAATGTGTTTTCTATATAATGTGATCAAAGATACATATCAGTATAAAGTGTTTTAAGTATGTTTTAAAATAAAAAGAGGGAATTGTAAGATTATGCTCAACAGGGTTTTAAGGTTGAAAGTAACTTTGCTACAAATATGCAACATAAATAAGGAATAGGATAAAGCTTGCTTAAATGTAGAAATAGAGTTTAGTAATATGTGATTAGCATCCGCACTAAATGACTGTGGCTTAAAAAAATAAGGAACTTGCTTATAAGTGTATTACACACACATCAAGAAAGCTGACTTCTTACAGACTTGGCAAAAATGTAAAAAAAAACCAAAAAAAAACAGGATATATCAAAAAAAAAACCTAACCTGCTTTCTTTAAAGAATGGACAACAGGACATGTGTTTATCCACAAGGCATGTCCTTGAAAAATATGCTTTTCCAAGAAAGTTTAAATATATGCTTTTCTAAGAAAGTTTATCCACAAGGCATTTCCTTAAAAATATGCTTTTCTGCATTTATCAGCATTTGCACAAGCACAGATGTGTCAGCATTTGCATCATCAAGTCAGTATCTTTCCAAAACCAAGAGGGTGTGTGTTTAACTAAAAAAATATATATAAAGTCTGTATTAAATCCAGTTATCTTAGGGGTATTGGTAGGGACACATTTTCCTGAGGTAAATGTTATACCTCTCTCGTCATCTGTACTATATGAGAAGTAAAGTGGAACAGTACTTGAAGCTGCAACATTAGTCTGTATGGTTTATTATAAAAGTTATTTGTTACTGCTCTGAGTTGATGCTGCAAATTATATTCTTTCATCAGTGTATATTCTGCAAGTTTCTATATGCAACAAACTGTGAATGCAACTATAACCAGACTTTGATTTCAGCAAAATCCAGCCAGCAAGACTGAGTGTCTTAAGAAGACTTCAAATCCATCACAGTAAGCAGCACCATAGCGATACAATAACAAAAAATAAATTTTCACATTACATTTATACTTCTTGAAGCTCCACCATCATCTGAACAGACCACTTACCTCCCTCTTTGACACAGTATTATCCACTCTGCTGCCCTCACCCTATCTCCTCTAATATTCTAGTACCTTCCATCCCTATTCAACTGCTCAGAAACTCCTACCACTTAAAGTTAAATTTCTAAATTACATAGAATGACCTACACAATACAATTCATACTCTTCTTAAGTATCCTTACTACCCCTCTGCTCATATTAACCCATGCTATCTGCCCCACACCTTCTTAGACACATCTTCAGGAAAATCTCCAACCGTAATCATGCCTTCACATATAAATACAAGCAGTTACTCTGACATTTCTTCTTTCTTATTCAACTACAGCCAAATATATCTAACTAAACTAAAACACTTTTCTACTAATATTAAACTTAGATTACTTTCATTTACCCTACTTAGGTCCCCTACAAAATCCCATCACCAACAAACAGGTATATGTCACCTTATACTACTATCTTAAAGCAGTGATATTATCCCAGTCCAGGCCCAAACAACCTACCAACTCCCATCCAACCTTTGATCATTCAAAACCTCTCTATATTTACAGTAAATGCATGTAGTATCTGTAATACAATTACTGAATTCCAAGCTTGGTTATGTCAATACTCCCCTGATATTGTAGCAATAACAGAAATTTGGTTAAAACTGCATACAGTGGATATAAAAAGTTTGCACACCCCTGTTAAAATGCCAGTTTTTTGTGATATAAAAAATGAGACCACAATAAATTATTTCAAAACATTTCCCATCTTTAATGTGACCTACAGCCTGTACAATTCAATTGAAAAACAAACAAATCTGTTAGGGGAAAAAATATAAAAAATAAAAAAAGTACAATAAGCTGGTTGCATAAGTGTGCACACCCTTAAACTAATACTTTGTTGCGTGTGCACACTCTTAAATAAAACTTTTGTTGGAAGCATCTTTTGTTTTAATTACAACATTCAGTCATCTTTTGGTATACATACCCCATCAATCAATTAAAGAAGAGACTAAGCTAAAATAAGTTTAGCCTTGTTGTGTCCTTTTTTTCCTGACATGACATTTACTCAGTTGCCTGCTAAGCCACAAAGCATAGAGACCCTTAGAAACACAAAAAAGCATCAAATTGTGAAAATGTAAAAAAAAACACAGAAGAGGGAGAAACAACACAAACACACAGCATTGGATATACCATGGAACACAGAGAAAAAGTCATCAAAAGTAAGTAAAAAAAGGATGAACAGTGGGAATGAAAAGAAAGACAAAAAAAAACTGATAAGGAGGCTTCCAAGAGACCTACAGCAATACTGAAGGAACTTCAGGAAATTCTGGCAAGTACTGATTGTGTACTACATGTGACAACAATCTCCTGCATTCTCCATATGTCTGGACTATGGGGTAGGGTTCCAAGATGGAAGCCTTTTCTTACACAGAAAAACATCCAGGCCCAGCTAAATTTGCAAAACAATACATCAACACTCCCAAAAGCATGTGGGAAAATGTGTTAAAGTCTAATGAGATCAAGGTTGAACTTTTTGGCCACAATTCCAAGAGGTATGTTTGGAGCAAAAACAACACTTTGCATCACCAAAAGAACACCATTCCCACGGTGAAGCATGGTGTTGCCAGTATCATGCCTTGGGGTTGCATTTCTTCAGCTGGAACTGGGGCTTCAGTCAAGGTGGAGGGAATTATGAACAGTTCCAAATACCAGTCACTTTTAGCGAAAAACCTTCAGGCGCCTGCTAGAAAGCTGACGATGAAGAGGAATTTCACCTTTCAACACAACAATGACCCCAAGCATGCATCCAGATCAAGAAAAGAATGGGTTCACCTGAAGAAAATTAAAGTTTTAGAATGGCCCAGCCAGAGCCCAGACCTAAATCCAATAGAAACTCTGTGGGATGTCCTGAAGAGGGCTGTGCACAAGAGATGCCCTCACAATCTGACAGATTTGGAGTGCTTTTGCAAGGAAGCGTGGGCAAATATTGTCAAGTCAAGATGTGCCATGCTGATACACTCCTACCCAAGAAGACTGAATGCTGTAATTAAATCAAAAGGTGCTTCAACAAAGTAGTAGTTTTAAGGGTGTGCACATACAACAAAGTATTAGTTTAAGGGTATGCACACTTATGTAACCAGTGTATTGTACGTTTTTTATTTTTTTATATTTTTTCCTCTAACAGATTTTTTTGTTTTTCAATTGAATTGGACAGGTTATAGGTCACATTAAAGGTGGAAAAAGTTTTGAAATTATTTATTGTGGTATCATTTTTTTATATCAGGAAAACCTGGCATTTTAACAGGGGTGTGTAAACTTTTTATATCCACTGCATATCTGATATTGACATTATCCCACCAAGATGCAATATCCTTCAAAATTATAGACTTCACAAAAAAGGCAGAGGAATAAGCATATATACCGTTAATCTTTAAGAATCATAGTCTTTCCCAGTTTAATCCCTACCTTTGGCACCATTGAACTACTATCTGCATCCCTACACTAGCAATAAACATTTATGTATTGTGGCACTATATATTTCCCCAGGCCAAAATATCCCTACTTTAGAAGATTTCCTATCCTGGGCAAACCACAACATATCTAATGAAGCTATCTATCATTCTTGCTGACACAAACATTAATTGGCAAACCTTAATCACCAACTCCCTTGCTAACAGCATAAACCTGTATAGGTTTACACAGCTCATCATAGGCCCTACACATACTCTAAATAACAAATCAGAGTCAACATTAGACTGGATCTTAGTATCCCACCCCCATAATTATTCTAACACTGGAACCCTCCCTAACATCTTAAGTGAGTACTTACCAGCCTTCACCCATACAACTCAAATTCAAGTACCCAAAACACATGCCTTTTTAACTTCCAGAAACCTTGCCCAGTTCAAACAAAACACATTCATAAATACCCTAAAAGCTTAAAATTAGATCGTAGTAAAAATTCTATACCTCTGGATGATGCTATAAATTATTTCAACAAAGTCTTTCTGGATACACTAAATAGTCTATCCCCCATATGCACCAAAAGAACAAAACCTAACCATGTGCCCTGGCTAAGAAAACAGGCTAAACAAGCTGTTCATTCCAGAGATTGAACCCGGAAAGAATGGCAGAAAAATAAAGAACTTACAAAGTGAACTTAACTACAAGCAACTTCAGAACAAAGCCAAAAAGCTAGTTATAAATGACAAGAGAACCTATTTTTTGATACAATTATCCAACCAAAAAAAATGCAAAAAGTTTTGGAAATCTGTTTTCTCCCTTCTTAATCCTGGTACCATTCAAAATCCAAGTCCTTTTCCTGACAAAGGCCCACTTCAAATTGCCAATATGTTTATTTCCCACGTTATCAACACCATACTAAAATTAGTCAAAAACTCATTACCAAAAACTAGCTTACACTCTGATAATCTAATTCACCCTCTAAACGTCACTCAAGATAATCCCAGCTCACGTTCATCCTCCCCTAGTAAAACCTCTACTAACAACCCTTTAATTGCTCCAGTCTCTCTACAGCCTGTACCCACCTCCCTTGTATCTAAACTTCTAACCAAACTTAGATCATGCTATCTCCCCGCTGATAATCTTTGATCTGAATATCTAAAACCGGCAGCTGATGCAATAGCCTATCTGGTCAGTATACTAAGAAACCAATCAATCTCAGAATCATATGTCCCACAACTGTGGAAAAAATCCATTATTACTCCACTATACAAAGGAGGTAATACTAATGATCTCTCAAACTATCGACCTATCTCTGTACTCTCAACACTATCAAAAATCATAGAAAGGTACATGCACACCCAGCTCCTAAAGAACCTCTGCAACAATAACGTCTGTGATGCCCATGCAATGGCCCAGTAATCAAGGAGCCTCAATCCTCAACACTAGCACCAGTGAGGGGCATGCACATTTGGAAGGATAACAAGTACACAAACAGTAAAGTCCAATTTCCCTTAAGAGCACACAGAGATCACAGTCAGTCTGGGGCTGGTTTCTCCCTTTTACTCCAGATCTCTAATAAGACTCCCCACTGGCACAGCTATAGAGTAGAGTCCTTAGCCAGGGTTCCAAGCCAAGTACTCCCAGCACTCCCTCTGTCCAACCAGTGCTTTGTGTCCCTGCCCAAGTAGCTGACACACACACAAACACACACATACACACACACACACACACACACACACACACACACACACACACACACACACACACACACACACACACACACACACTCTTTGAGATATGATTTACATACAAAACACAGACACTCCTGGGGAAGGATGGCACAGGTTCACTAGGTATGCCCCTTCTGCTCAGACTATAAGATAGTAATCGACTGCCACCAGAACCCATACTTATCAGATACTATAAGTCCCTTCCCAAAGGGTGACCAATTTTTCTGTGTAATAATACTGTTATTCAATTAGTAAGTGTAACCAGAACTTTTATGGCTATTGGAGTGACTTGGACAGTATCACTAAATACATGCAAGTACTCTAGAGCTTAAATTATCTCTACACAAAACAGCCACGGTTGAAAGGTTTAAAAATATTTAATAATAAAAATACAAGACAAATCTCCTCAATTCAACACAGTGCTAGTCAAGAGTTCAGACACAGGAACTTTAAAACAATACTGTAGGATAGTCTGACATAAATATAGAAAACAGCTAGTCTAATCTTAATATTATATTTCTAAGAGAAATTCTAAAGTCTAAGATCCTACTTACATACAGAGCAAGCAAGTGCTGGTGAGTAGATGCTCTGAAGACAAATGCAAAATGCTATCTCTTTCTCTCTGCAATCTCTTAAACTGATAATAAATCACTGCTGACTCATTTTAGATTACATCATTCTTGACACTTCTCTGGCTCCCAGGCTACCAGAAACTCTAAATTTACATTTCTTAGTAAGCTTGCACATGGTCAGGAAGCCACAATAATAAAATACATTATACATGTAAAATCTAGCAATTAACTCTTGTCCTAAGATAATAGAAATAATTCATTTATCCAGACATCCCATCTCTGAGCCCTGAGATCAAACAGTCACAAAATGCTTTACTTTATCAGCTTTCTTCCAGCAGGGTACACTGTGGTTACATTTTTGAAGATCAGAACATATAACACAGTTTTTGTTACATTTAGTTTTCTTACATTTGCAAAACAGCCTGTGGATTATATTAATGTTTACAATGACATAGAATTATCTACAAAATTCTATCTAGCTGGGCTGGCAGCCTTTCAGTTTTTCACAACTTCCTTGCACCCACTCAATACGGTTTTTGCCCGTCACACAGCACTACCACATCCGTAATTTCTTTCACCAATACTGCGAATAAAGCTCTAGATTCTGGCCGAGTAACTTCAGTAATCCTATCAGACCTATCTAAGGCTTTTGACACCGTGTTGCACTCTAAGCTGCTGCAACAACTTGAAAAACTAAGTTGCTCCCTAAATTCTCTCACATGGTTTTCCAGCTACCCAAGTAACAGAAAACAATCTGTCAGATGGATAAATAAACAATCTGAATATCTGGCTAATAACACTGGAGTCCCCCAAGGATCTTTCCTAGGGCCACTGCTTTTTAATATTTTCATTAATAATCTTCATACAGCCTCCTAGCAAAGTACACTCATCCAATATGATGGTGATTCTACAATCAGTTCCTCTTCTAGCAATTTCTCTGATCTCCTTAGGGTTACACAATAAGCCTTTACATCTACAAAAACCTGGCTAAATGGCATACAACTACTACTGAATCCCAAAAAATCTAAGCTCTTAATTTTCTCAAACAAACCACCAACTCCAGAATTTAAAATTTTCTCACAAAGCAACACTGGAATTGAATTAGTGAAGACAGCTAAATTATTAGGTATAACCACTGATGACAAACTGAGCAACATATTCTCCATACAATAAAAAAACACTTTAAACTGTGCAAACTTTATAGACATAAACTCTCTATAGACAAGCCAACCAGAATCGAACTTGCAAACACTTTCGTCATCCCTTCCTTTCTCTATGGCTGTCCCATCTTCACCAGCCTTCACACATCACTTGGGAACCAGCTACAGTCATGTTACTACAAAACAGCAAAATGTGTCTCTGGAATGCCTAACTGTACACACCACTGCCAGGGTATCATGGAACTGAAGTGGCTTGATTTCCCCCACTACTCCAATTATACCCACCTTACTTTTTCCCACAGACTGATATATAAACCCAAAAATTGTCCTGCTCTTCATTCTATCCTACAATCCTATATCCCAACCTGCAATCATTGGTCCACTAACAAACAACTACTAAGCATAACTAAACCTAACAAAAGAGCTGGACAAATTCTCTACTCCTATGCCATTACCCAATTATGGAATGCCCTGCCTTCCACATTCACTCAGCTAGAATCACTAAAACCTTTTAAACCTGCACTAAAATGACATTTCCTCAATAACCATAAAATGACATTTCCTCAATAACCATATATGCTCCTGCACAAAAAACTCTAAGCTGCCATAAACAAATATTCTTTCTTTTTCATTTCCTTCCACTTAACAACACCTCTCAAATGACTATGAACTCTCTCTTTAGCATCTACTTTCTTTTACACAGTTTCTAGGGTCTGTTAAATATTTCATGAACTGTATACCTTGAATCAATCTACAAATGTATTTGAATGTTTTTGTTATGATATTTTATTTTATATGCTAATATCCAATGTAAATATCTACTCTGACCATTGCTCACTGTCTATTTTTAAGTACACTGCAATAAAAATGTTTGCAGAGCTGTTCTTACTGGGCATCCAATGAAAATGGGTTTCTGACCCAGTGGACTTTCCCAGTCAATAAATAAACAAATAAATAAAATGTTATTATTCACTTTGTTGAGCTGAATATAGGAAGAGATCAGCTGTTTGAACTCATACAAGTTAAGAGTAGTAATTGGGGTGTTAAATGTCACAGATAGCCAGTTAGTGTTAACGTTGTGTAAGATAAAGGTTTCATTAGTAATATTTGTAGTTATCCAGAAAAGAAGTTCTTCTAATAAGCTAGGGCAACTATGCAAAGCTTCTTATGTTTATGAACATTGAGAAGAATAAATGCATTTTGGAAGGTTGGTATGTCAGTTTTGAGATGTGAGAAACTTAGACAGTCTTGTACAATTTCAGCTCCTCTTCCTTTGTTTGTGCAGTCTGTCAAATTGAGTTATATTGTACCAGGGAATATGATTTCAGAATCTTTTAACTAGGGTTTTAGTCATGTCTTGGTAATGATAGTAAAGTCTGGTGAGTACTGAAGAAACCATGCTTGTAGGTCTGTAACTTTGCATAGAATACTATGAAAGTTAATGGAAATAAGGAAAGTTTTGTGGGTGTGTTAGAGGGGTTGGGGGCAGAGAATTGTGGAATGAATGAGGCTGAGGGGCCAGGGTTGGGATGAATGTTACCCCAGAGAGCGATTTGTAAATGAGAGAGGATTAGGATTAGTTCGTTGTTTTATAAAGTATATGAATTTATTCCATGTTATGTAAAATTGAACTGAATGCTTAGATGTTTTGTATTTGAAAAGCTGAATAGGATGAACGTTAAATACATGTGAGCAAATAGTTATGAATTAGGGTTTAGCTTGAGTACAAGTAGTGTGGCTGGTAGTGTGCGTGAGTGTGAATAAAGTGTGAGAGTACCATGGTAGGTAGAAATGTGATATGAAATGAATAGTAGAGATGTGAATATGCAAAAGGATAACATGGTAGACAGAGAGAACTACGGAGTAGTTAAGTTGAGATTATAGCTGACTGAAAATGAAAAGCTGTTAAAGGAAACGGGAGGAAGATAAGGGGAAAAATAGATGAGAGTAGAAATGGCTTCTGGAGATTCTAGGCAGGGTGATCCCTTATTATGGAGATTAAGAAAGGTTAAGATTTTAACAGTGTATAGTCAGTTAGAGAAATGTATAACATACCGTGGAATGGTAGGGTGAAATTATGAATTAAAGGAAGCATTAGGAGAAGGCTGTGTAAAATAAAAGGTTTGTAGATATTATGTTTTCTGCCAATATTATGAAATGAAGGGTAAAACTGAAGAAGAACTTGCTGAGGAGGAAGAAGTGAATATTGTACAAATGGAAAAAGAAGAATAATAGCATAGATTGTAAAGGTAGAGCAATAGAGAAGAGAAAAGTAATGGAGGAAGTAGAGAAGAGTAAGTGTGGCAGGAAGGTGACATAAGATTGTAAAGGGTTTGTGTGAATGCTATTGGACAGTGAGGTAGTAGGGATTGGGGAGACTAGTAGGAAGAGAAGCAGATAGGAATGATGAAGGTGAGGGGATATGCACAGTATAAATTTAGATAAAGAGGGAGTGGGTGAGAATTGGGGTAGTTAAGACAGCATACCAAGCCCGAGTGGAATGATGGTGAATGGAGTAGGTTAGAACCCCTCACCGATGGAGGTATTAGCCCATGAAAAGCAGTCAGTGACAATGGAGTTAGGGGAAGGTTTAAACAGCAGTATGAGTGGTTTTGCTAAAAATAATATGAGTAACTCAACGGGACATTGGAGCATAGAAAGTTTAACATTGTGAAAATTGGTATGAAAGCCATATATATTAAAGTAAAATGGCTTTAACAAGCCTGAAGTACATTAACATATGAAGTAACATATGAAGTGTCCTTTTACTTTAGCAGTAACACTGGCTGCAAGTTCAGTGGTACAGATAGTTTTAGCAGCTTGCCTAGTACTAGTATTACATACTGTCTGCACTGAAAGATATTTTTGCAGGCTGCAAATCCACCTAGCACAGCAGAGATCATTTTATGCAGAAAGATGGGGAGCTGACAACTTTTGACACATTACTTTCTCCTTCCTTTTCTTTATTTTATTCTTCTGCGTTATTTCACATTCCTAGAGTTTTCTCCTACGCTTCCTAGGGATTCAGTGGTAAGCCAGAGAACTGCTTTGTATGAGTTGCCTTGGGATTAGAGCTACTACTTTACAGGAACAGATGTACATTTCTTACTGTTTGAACAGAGTGTTTGAGACTTCCCCAATTGTCCGGCTGCCATTTTGGCTGAAGCCTACAGTTTTCCTATTGGACCTTTATGTAGCTTGGCTTTCTGTTCTGAACTGCTGTACATTTTATCCTGGGTACCCTGAGCAGCTATATTCCTGTGAGTGTGTGTGTGTGTGTGTGTGTGTGTGTGTGTGTGTGTGTGTGCGTGCGTGTGTGTGCGTGTGTGTGTGTGTGTGTGTGTGTGTGTGTGTGTGTGTGTGTGTGTGTGTGTGTGTGTGTGTTGGTGGGTAAGAGCTGTACTGACACTAAGTGCGAGAGTCATTTTCTAGTATGGCAAAATTTCAGATTATATAATTGTACAATTATTAAAAAACACCACATACAAGAAAGTGAAAAGTTTACAATAATTTTTGTCTTATCTATGTTAACATATTATAGATTACTTAAAAATGAATGGTCATCTTACTTTTATGCAGAAGTACATTTTTATTTTAGGTTTGAAGCCACAACATTGCTGTATACTCATATTGTTGATAGTACTTCAAATTGTTTTTCTCTAAACCCTCTAACAAAGTGGATTAGTAACAACATATTGCACTCATTCAGTAGAAAACAATGAGAAAAAAGTTCATCTTTTTAGTTAAGAGCAGTCAGGAAGTTCTAGATAAATAACTTTTAACATTCTCCAGGTAAACATATGACCAATCAGTTTGGTACAAAGATCAAAATACCACAAAACCAGTCTGTATCTTTCTTTTACGGCTCACATAAAGATCATAGTGAAATAAACAATTCATAAAGTTAGATCATTTTATAGGGTTAAACTATTTCTTGTTCTGGAAATAAATTGTTCACTGGCTTCTAAGCAAATGGATATATTGGCCATATAGAACCTAAACGATAATAGAAATATCAAATTTGAAAGTGTTTGTGACAATATTACTGTTCAACTCGTGTACAACACTATACTACTCTTACTAACATAAACTGGATATGGTTCAAAAACAGGATCCAATGTGAGCAACTGCTGTTATCTCATATAAACTACTCTATGCCCAGGAAGAAGAAAAAGACACACATTAGTACAAATTCAATCTAAACTGCCTGGGTTTCAATACTGGTGAAAAAAAAATATATAACTCATTTTTTTTTCTTCGGCTTCTTCCCACTGGTGAAGAAGGTGTGGATGAAGCTCCCTCAGGTCTCTGTAGTGGTGCCTGGACTGATTGCTAGTTATTAGTCATGGTATATCAGTGGCCTCTGTTTTAGCAAGACAGTGAGAGGCATCCACTTTATACTGGAAGGCCTAATAAGAATTCCCCAGCAAATTCTCCCTTGGTGCCTACATAGGAAAGAGAAAAAGATTTTAGTCTTTTGGATGCACTAATATGGTACCCTGCTGGCATCAGTGCCCTTAGAAGCAATAGTCATTCTACAGGTTTCCATTCAAAGAGTCATGCATGGCATCTTGCAGCCACGATCATTTCCCATTGTGACATTTGTTGTGCTGTGTTGAGCAACTCAGTAGCAGATTTAGTGGCAGTGTTGATAACAGATCACACCAGTTTTCAAGCTTTCAAGTTTTACAGTACAGGAATGAAGCTGCATGGAATATGCTTTGACAATGATACCAGTTGTGCTCTGGGGTGACTCCAATCTTCACAGGCTGAGATGGAAGTTCCTTGGAAACCTCTTGTATTTTTCACATGTCAGAGCATGCAAAATGATGAGCTTTATCTTTGGGGTCTGCTAACTGGCACAACATGCAGATTGACCAATGCAAAGATATTCACAAGTTGAGCCATCATCTGGAAGATCATCAAACCTAGTGACCTAATTCTAGCTCCTAGTAATACTAGTAATACTAATTCCCAGTAATCTAATCATGAATGGCTGTGTAAAACCTTATTACACTAAGGAAGAATTTATACAGTTGCAATATGAAAACAAGCTACAGGTGATTTCAAGAAGAAAGAATGTTGAATTCAAACTTGCTGAGTGTAAGTGCACTTTCTTTCTTTCACAGAAATACTTGCAAATACAGACATCAATGATCAAATTTGCAAATACTTGATATGGGAATTTATAGCAATAGCTGGAGATCTTTGCCTGTGGGAAAGAGTAATAACAGGGTCTAACAGACTGCTGTGCACCAGTGATATTAAGGTTAATGGGAGATGCACCCAGCAGCTATTGTTCAGTTCAAGTCTTAAGGGAAGCAGGCCTACATTGAGGTGAGACCAAATTGCATGCATCTATACAGGTGTATAGGATATGAATATACCACATATGGGTGGATTTAAGGTGTGGAGAACTCTTTCAGTAAGTTCATCTGGAAGTTGTAAGCCTGCGTGTGATACAGTTTTATTTTGGGGGGGTTGTTTTCTGTGCTGCTTGCAGGCCTGTCAGTGTTGAAAATGTATGGGTGGATTCTTACATGTAGGAATAACACCTTCAGTAAGACATAAAGACAAAGAGGTACAGCATGAGGTAATGAATTGCCAGGGCCAGTCAGTACTGCCATGGTGACGTGATATTTTTCATACTCAGAGCAATATGCCTGGCAAAGAAATGCAAGGCAAAAGCAGGATATCCAGAAACAAAATTTGAAAAAGAATGCCGTCCAATGTGGAAAATAAGGTGCTTCTGCAAGATCTATGTCTCTATGACCAACAGCTCTTCTGGCAGGATGCTGCTAACTGGCCCTATGAAGATATTGCATGGCAGGATGCTGTGGTGGACATCAATGTTGTTGGTGGCTAGGACTGCATTTGTTATCAGGTGTAGTGTACAGTCACCAAAAAGAGGTTGGAGGTTGGCATAATGGTTAAAGTGTTTACCTCATAGACATAAAGTATATGGTTTGATTCTTACTTTTCTAATGGAAATTATGGCTAGGCTTTAAAAAATGGCTCACAAGGGCAGATAGCCTAGTACTAACCTATGAAAATTACCAGTAATGCATAAAAGCAAGCTCTCTACTTTACACAGGAAGGTAGGGTGACCAGAAGGAAGCTACCAGTCAAGCTACATCTTACACAGATGGAGGAGTTTCTGGCCTCTGTTAGAGGGGTGAGAACTACTTTAGAGTCCCACAGCATTGTATTGGTGGAAGAATCAAGCTGCAAAATGCCCCTAGGCCATCCATCAGAAATACCCCAAGTGGGTATTGTCATACCCGCTTTAAACTATGGTTAGATTCCTTTGCCCCATTACTCACTGCTCATCTTAATAATGCTGCATGTTTTAGGTAATATAAGAACATCAGGGGTACAACCATCATGTGCACCTGTGTATGCAGATGAGGCTGACACAAGTCTACAAGCTGCTGCATGATGTACAGTTCCGCATGGCACTGGTCCACAGCCTCAATGAAATGTTAAGTGCAGTCAGATGATATGGCACATCGGAGGGTGATGATGTGCACTTTGGTGGCTCATAGTAGCAATAATAGCTTGTTGCAGATATACTTTATCTAATGCTTTGGCAACCCCTAAGATGTTTCCATATTTCCAAAGCATGAACATGAGGAATTTGCTGCAGTCAACATCAGTAATGTTAGAGCATTTTCTCTCACTCTTTTTTGGTTCCTCTTCTTCTTTTATTTTTCAACATACTCCAGTGCTCCTGTGCATTGCCAGGTCTACCAGCTTCTCCTACAGCTCAGGACTATCTCTGTTTTAAGGCTGAGGCCACAGTGGAACCAAAGAGCATTTGGGGGGAGGGGGTGTACCACTGACTACTTCTTCCAGGAGATTTTTTAATTTATGATCTATTCTTTGATTTCCCTTCCTCTCCATTGTTCACCTATTACATCTGGGGGCTACTTCCTTCTATGAACCATGCCTCCACCTCAGGAAATGCCTAGATAAATACTCTTCCCCTAAGATGGACACACCCATCCCTCCTGCCAACTCTCATACCTCAGAGCAGCTAAAAGTTTTATCCCGCTTTGCCACAGAAATGGCTTTCCTTGTCTCACTCTTAAAACATTTCTGAATCTCTCTGCTATCTTGTTTTACCTCATTTACATAAACAGAAGCCCTCATGTTAATACTGTTACTCACTTGCTTCTGCAGCCATTACCATATATCAAGGGCAGCTTTGCTGTTCGACATTCACCACTCTTGCCACACGTCTCTGAATCACATTTAGTCCTGCATACGGCTGCTAAACATTTATTTTATTATTTTATTTTACATTTGTTGACCGGGCTAGTCTAACTGGATATATGTCCATTTTCAGTAGAGGCCCGAGGAGATAAGCTCCAAGACAAATACATGAAAAAATGACTAAATAGCAACATTCATTATATACAATGCATATTCCAGGTTACAGCAGAAAATTCTGCGAGGACAAAAAAGAAATACTTATAGTGCAAGAATGCATATACAATACAACATACAGGTATAATACATAAAAAGAAGAAATAAAGTCAAAAGAGAAGACAGGTTAATTGTATTAAAATAAAGAAATTCCTCAGTAGAAAGTATTTACAGAGGTTGGACACAGTGTAGTTTTGGAGGGAGTCTGTATTTATAGTCAAAAAGGAATATATAACAGTTCATGAGTAGTCTGGGATAGGCAGAGCTAAGTTTAAACAGATGGATAGATGCCTAGTTAGGTTTAGTACAGAGGCACAACCAGTGTATTCTAAGGTAAAGTTTCAGTCTGTTTTTGAAGAGTGATAAAGAGGGAAGAGAGGAAAGGTCACTGGGGAGAAGATTCCAGGTTTTTCCGACAGCATTGGAGAAGAGAGAATCCCCAGCCTTGTTGTTAGGTTTAGAGGTGTGTAAAAGATGTTTGTGTGAGGAACGTAAGGACTTCAGATTTGTATATGGGGTGATGA
The DNA here is from genome assembly GCF_019279795.1 of Protopterus annectens. NCBI lineage: Eukaryota > Metazoa > Chordata > Ceratodontiformes > Protopteridae > Protopterus > Protopterus annectens. The sequence goes on along the minus strand of NC_056744.1, from coordinate 1,129,975,371 downwards.
GAGTAGATAGAATAGGAGTACTGAAAGGTTTATAAAGAGTTTTATGGGCAATGGTTAGTTAATGGAATTTAATCAGGTTTTGTAGTTCCAGCCATCCTAGCTGCTTTATATTTATGCAATGGTGGGTTATGTAAGGGTTTCCTGTTGCAAATCTGACAATGTTATTGTGGGACATTTCCAATTTGCTGAGGTTATTTTTAGATAGCTTATTAAAAATGGGTGAGGCATAGAGGAGTGTAGAGATTAGATGAGTGTGAGCTATGGTTGTTCTGGCTGTGGGGGAAAGGAAGGGTTTAATCCTATAAAGAGAGCCAAGTTTTTTGTTGACAGATTTTATAGTATTGTTGATATGGATGTCAAAGTTCAGATTATCAATGGTGATACCCAGTAGTTTGGTGGTTGGGTCTGGTGATATAATGGTACCATTGGTGGATGTAACTGAGAAATCAAAAGGAGAAGACTTGTGAGTAGGATTGAAGAGGAGGAGTTTAGTGTTTTGGGGGTTCAAAAGAAGGCAACTCTGTGTGAACCATTGTTCAACTGTGTTAAATACCTTCTGGGTAAGACAGTGAAGTTCAGATGTGGATTTGGCTGAGCATATAAGTGTGGAGTCATCAGCATATTGTATGCATGTGGCTTGGGGGATGGCTTGATGAAGGTCATTAATAAATATGGAGAAGAGGAGAGGTCCTAGTATGGACCCTTGAGGGACACCTAGGGTAACCAGTTGGAGGGTAGATAGAGTCTTATGCCAAATTACTGCCTGTTGTCTTTTATCTAGGTAGGACTGGAACCATTTTATGGAAGGTGCATCTAATGAGAGGGATTTGAGTATGTTGATGAGAATCTGATGATTAACCATGTCAAATGCTTTGGACAGGTCAATAAACAGTGCTGAGGAAAGGTTATTAAGGTTGCTGTTTTTGTTTATGCAATCTGTAAAGGAAAGGAGGGCAGTGGTGGTGCTGTGTGAGGGTCTGAAACCATGTTGACAGCTGGAAAGTAAGTTATTTTGGGTTAAGTGGTCAAGTAATTGCCTGTGGATGCATTTCTCCATGATCTTTGCCAAAGGAGAAAGAAGGGCAATGGGGCGGTAGTTGGAGAGCTCAGTGGAGTGTCCACCTTTATGGAGGGGGATAATATGAGAGACTTTCCATAAGCTAGGTATGTGACCTTCAGTAATAGTCCTATTGATCAGAATGGAAATGGGATATGCTATAGCTTTGGCTGATAGCTGTAGAAATTCAGCAGGTAGTTGGTCTGCTGAGGGAGAGCATGGTTTTAGTTTTTGTATAAGGGTTAGAATATATGTAGTTGGGACAGGTTGAAAATGAAAAGGAGGGGGTGAGGTCGAGTTATAGGAAGGTAAAGTTAAGCTATTAGGTGATAGCTGACTAACTAGTGTTTGGATAGCATTAGAAAAGAAGGCATTGAATGTATTGGCTGTATTTATGGGATTATTATGGTCAGTATTTTGAGGGTTAGGTGTGGTGGATTGACCTGGGTGGAGTAATTGGTTAATGCTAGTCCAGAATTTTTGTAGGTTGGTTTGGGTATTTTGTTGAAATTGTAGGCAGTCATTTCTTTTATCAGAGAGTATAGCTTTCTTAGTGTCATTTCTTAACTGTCTAAAGGTTTGTTGGTCAACAGGGTTTTTAGTCATTCTCCATTTGGCCCAATATTTATTTCTAAGATGCATTTTGTGTTTGGTTACTTTTGAAAGCCATGGGGCAGACTTGGTTTTAATTCTAATTAATCTGGTTGGAGCATGGTGGTTAAGAATGGCAAGGAAGTTAGAGTTAAAGTATTTCATGGCTTCTTTTAAAGGGAGGTATTTTAAATGAGACCAATTGCAAGCTCTTAGTTCCTTTTTGAATAGCTCAGGGTTAAAGTTCTTTTTGGATCTGATATTTCTGACAGATGTTGGATTGGGAGTATGGGTTTTATGCCTGATAATATAGGTAAGTGAGTGGTCACTTATATCATCAGGGAGGGTTCCAGAATCATAATTGTGAGGGTGATGGTTTATGAGAATCCAGTCTAATATGCTTGCTTTCTTGTTAGCTTTATTGATCCTGGTGAGAGGTGTAATGGTTTGAGAAAACCCATATAGGTTAATGTGGGTTGTAGGGAGGTTGCTACAATAGCAGCTCCAATAAATGTTTATATCTCCTAGGATTATGGTTTCTTGGGGAAGGTGTTGGGATAGCCAGCAAAGGATATTTTCCATGGTGGCAATGTTATTACCAGGAGGAAGATACATACAGATGATATGGATGGATTTGGCATTGTTAATATGAAGTTTGTAGATGAGAATTTCTGCATTGGAATCAACAGGTATTTTACAGTCATAGGTGATTAACTGTAAGCCCAATTTAAATAAAATAGCTACCCCACCACCCTTCTTGGCTACTCGATCGAGTCTTAGCATGTTATATCCAGGAGGAAGGATTTCATTGTCTTTGGTTGCAGGTTTTAACCATGTTTCTGTTAAGCAGAGGATATCAAAGGAATAGACTTCTACTACAGCTTGGAGTTGAGATACTTTGCTGTTTATGCTACGTATATTAAGATGGGCTACTTGGAGGGAGTTAGATGGTTTACTAAGGGAATCAATAGGTGAGTGATTTTGGCTATGGAGAGTGCTAGGAGTTTTTGTTGGGCCTGGGTTAGGGTGGATGTCACCATCTTTTAATGAGAGTAGTAATCCTATATAGCTTGGGTTAGGGAATTTGTTGTATAGAAGTAGATTTTTCCTGAAATTAAGAGTGTTATATTTAATATGTAATATTCTATGATACTTTGCAAATAGGTAGTTGGGTGAAGATGTTATATTAGCATGGTTATAAAGGAGTGGTAGGGATATAGCATTGGTTTCCTTATTAGGATAGTGATGGTGTGGATGTAGTGGGTATTCATAGGAGGTGAGTAAGTAGGCAAAGGTTAGAGGAAGAAGTAATAGTGAGAATAAAGGTAGGACATATAATGGGATGGGTGGTTTATACATTGTACGAATTTACTATTGGATGTGTGTAGGTAGAATTTGGAAGTATAAAGGGTGAGGATGGGGAAGTGTGAAAGGTTGTGGTAAGATAGAAGGGAGTGTTAAGAGAAGGTAGATATGAGAGAAGATGAACAGTGGTAAAGTATTCAGAGAGTAATGGGAAGAGGAAGAGGTGTGGCTAGTAATTCTAAGAGTAATTGGAAGAGGAAGAGGTGTGGTTTAGTAAGTATAAGAGTAGGACCCCTGGGGTGGGTGGGAATTGGAGGTAGGGAGGGGAGCAGAGTTAGCCCGCAGGGCGAACGGAGTGGGTTGAGACAGATACAGATGCAGTTATAAAAAACAATCAGCAGGACTGACTCCAAAAGGTAAGTTGGAAAAGACAGATGTGGGAAAAGGATAGTGAGAACTAAGCCTAGAAGAGGTGGATGTGGACAGTAGAAGTAGAGGGTTAAGTGAGAGGACTGAATAGCAGTTAAAGGACAACAAGAGAAATTAATGTAAGTATCTGGGCATAAGAGATACGAAAGAGAGTATGGCTGGGGTAAGGGAGCCACCTAGTGGGCAGGTCTGATATTGCAAGGCTGATAAGAGAGGGAGTTAGAGTACAACAAGGAAAAAGGTTGCTAGACAAAAGGAGTTTCTATGGAGGATGGGGGAGAGAGTGTGTGAAGGTACAGCAGGGGGGGTAGAGGCTGCTGGCTGTCCTAGCTCAGGACTTTCTCTAACCCTGTAGTATAGGTACAATAGTAGAAAGTCTTTCTGACAGGAATTGTTCCACAAACATACTTATACTGGTGTCCTTGAGAGAGGGATTGTAGGGTAGTTATTCAGTGAGGTGAACCACCGATAATTGGAGAGGGTCCTTTATGTTCCTATAGACTAGTGCAGGAAGCACAAGATGAGCAGGTAACTTAAGGAGGCAAGAGAGAGAAGGTAGGGATGAGAAACAGTAGTTATCACATAGCAAGGTATGCTTGCTCAAACATTACACTAATCAGAGACAAATATATTGATAGCAAGATGTCACGGACTTCACTGTGGGATGGTTATTATTAGGAACTGCTAAGAGTTTGCCATTTGTTCTTTTGTATTTCCCTTCCTCCACCCTTAGGCTATTAGATTAGTTGATCTAGTCAGACTGTGATCTGCAACCTTTGCAGCACTGAAATTACATCTTTAGTATGTGTTTGTATTTGTAAAACTTGGTGGAATGATTATCCCAGTCTTGGCAGTTGGATTTTTTTGTTTGTTTGCTTTTGTTACTTGCTTGTTGCTACATGCTTTTTTCCCTTCACTGGTAATTATTTTTCATATGTTCAGAAATAGTGTTGCTTAGAGTTTCTCCTGTCTGATTCTTGGCTGGAGTGCCTTCTGTGTGGAGTCTGCATGTCCTCCCCGCAGTCAAGTGGCCTCTGAAAGACATGTGTGAATGGGCGTGCCTTCGCTGAAGGTTGGGCGTCGGGCTGGCAACTCGGCACCATAAAAATCGACTGCCAATCATTAGTGGACAGGAGTTCTGCTGTGGCGACCCATGTAATGTCCAAGTGTGTAGTCTGGGAGGGTGGCCTAATGGTTAAGGTGTTTGCCTTACAAACACAAGGTACAGGGTTCAAGTCTCACAAGGGATAATTGGGCTTAAATGGCTCACAAGGAGGGGCTAAACAAGTCCCATTACTTTTTCAAGCCACCATCACCTACAAAGCTGACTGCCTCTCCAGATGACTTGCACAGACTCTGTAATGTCCAAGTGTGTAGTCTAAACAAGTCCCATTACTTTTTCAAGCCACCATCATCTACAAAGCTGACTGCCTCTCCAGATGACTTGCACAGACTCTGTTGTCCAACCTTCCCTTACGACTGTGAGTTCCACAACATACAAAACTGCTAACCACAATGTGGATAAGGTTTCAGAATCCCAGTGAGAGACCCCAGATTTAGCTGGTGTTCTATCAGATTTTTTTTTGTTTTATTTCAAATGCAATATAAAACTGTCCCTGGATATCATAGTGTCTGCTCAATTTGACAGCGTCTCACTGGAAAAAAGTGTATAGAAGGCATTACATTTCCATAGCAAGCATAAGAAGTTGGATACATGTATAACGTGGTGTCTATTGCCAGAAAGTTTTGTGAAATAAGTTGAAGGGACTTGTTTTCAGTTAATCTATGGCATCAGACCAAATCTAATAAAGAGTGTTACTTTGTATAGAAAATTAGAAGTGGGACTATGCATGGTACAGGCAGTGTTTGTTTTGTTTCACTGTGTATATTGTATATGTATTGCATTCAGTGTAAAACAGTTGAGAAAATATTTTTTGAGATTTGATACTGAAAACAAAATTATCCAGAATGGTGTAAAAATAGGAATAAAGGGAAGGTATAAGTAAGTAGTGGATCTGGTAAAATGTATTAAAACGTGTTTAAGAAAGATAGGGAATGGAGTCTGGACTGTAGTTTACATGAAAAACAAAGAAAATTTGGCATAAGACTGCTGCAGAAAGTTTTATTTATGAATGGATGTGTTATATAAAAACGTATGAAGTGCAGTAAGAAAAAGAAGTAACAAACACAGACTTTAAAATTTGGCAGTCTGCATGGAGAATGGTTTATTGAAAGTCACTGATTAAGAGTCCAATGAATTGTAAAGTGAACCAGAAGGAATATGCTTGTTTGTGGAATGTAATGACATGGAACAAAACATAGTGATATTAGCAAATGAAAACTAGTTTTATTTGTGGTGGTCATGTCATCAAACTAAAGCACTAAAGGAAATGGCTAGTAGAATCTGGAGTGAGATATTTCAGAGGAAGGTTCTAGATTCATGACAGTTCTGTCTGTTTATAGTTAAGACCATACGTAGGAAATGGCCTAAAGAAGAAATGTTGGAATTACTGTTAGCAGTGGGGGAAGTTAGGAAGAAAATAACAAGAGACTGGAACGAAGGGAACACTGAGGAATATACAAGAGATGGTGAAAGTGTGGATGAATAAGGTGGGTCTAGGAAATAGAAAGCAGATGGACAAATGAAGTAAGAAGCTGAAGAAAAGATGAGGGAGCACAACAAAACTGGCCACAATAAAACAAGGCACAGGGGAAATTAATAATGGGGAAAGGAAATGGAAGTAATCATGAACTTTGCACATGAATTCTTGACAATGCCAAAAGGGATTGGGGGTGGGGTGGCAATGGCTTAAAATCAGGGACAATTGTTTAAACATTACTTTGATTCTCTTAAAATGTTAATATACAACAGATTGCATCACAATACATTTTCTGAACATTAAGAAGAATAAAACATTATTGACAAGTGTAATCCTACTAGAATCAACTAATGTTACATTACTTTATAGTTACCAAAAATACCTTTTCTGAATATTATGTAACTATTTGTCACTCATTCCATAAAGTCAACTTCGTTGCTCAAGAATTCTGGACAAAGCCAAAAATAACTGGGGAGGGGCAAAGACTCAAAATCAGAGACACTTTTGAAATTCAAATATAAAGTAAATAGAACATTCTTGCAGCAACATGCTTTTTCTGAATAATGAGAGGCATGAAACTTTCTCTGCCATTATTGACTGACTGTAAATCAATTTAACAGAAAACAAAACATTTTACAGTGGACAGGATAGAAATAAGAGGCAATAGCAGTGATTTTCTGCAAAATCAGGGACTGTTGAAAGTTATGCTGCAGCCCTTCTTCCTCATTCAGAATTCATATAGCAGGTGGCCACTGGCCAAGTTGCCTGAGTACTTTTGCTGGATAGTTTGAATGCTGTTGAAAATTTTAAGGACAGAGGCCAGCTACTTAATTCTTCAAAGGAGGAGGCTGCTAGTGCAGGACTAAATCAGGCAGTACACGACTTCAGACCAGATCACAGTACCTGCTGCCTGTTTTACTAAAATAGGGAACAGTTACAACACTAGTCTAGCTATGCCTATTTTATGTACTGTTAGGCATAGATAGAAACAAGCTACTGCAGCAGTCAGCAGGTGCATCTGGTATGGTAGCAACTTCAACTTGCAACTCGATACAAGATTTACTTTTAATGCGTCCTCTGGAAAGTAGCACTGCATTCAGACTTTACAATGACAGTATGAGACCACAACCAAAGCAAATAAACTCTGATAGTGAGCAAGTCACACACTTTAAGTGCAGGCAGACAATAGGTTCTCTCTATGCCAGAACCTATTCTGTCTTCTGCTGCAAAGTCTGCCATGGGGACGGGAGTAGGTCAACTGGACCAGCAGCAATGGGGACAGTTAGATATTGGAGGCAGATGCACAAAAGGAAGGAAGTGTGGAAAAGATAGGAGACTGGGTCTGAGATCAATGAAGAAATCGGTGACAACATAAAGTAAAAACTTTGGTTTAAATGAGTTAAAAAAAAAAATAGAAAGTGCCCCAATCCACCCACTGTAGTGGAAAAAGCCAAAGGTCATCAAGGACAAATGTACATTTCGTTGTTTGAGGTGACAAAACAAGCTAATTAATAATGCTGGACACTTTTTTTTTTCTAAAGGGTACTATTGCTGAGTACTGAATGGTGCACAACCATGTTGGAACATATATTGCACTCCTGGCAGTTAGCAACTGCCAAGTTCCAACATGATTGTGCATCAGTCAGAAAAGACATTGTGGTGATGACACTGATGTTTATAGCCCCCCACCCTCAGTGAGCACAGGCCCTGGGCAGTTGCCTAGGGAGCCTTGTGCTGGATCCAGTCCTGGATGAGTGAGCTCCTGTCAAAAATCACGATACTGCTCATAAGTTACATCAAGGGTCTATGCTGCTGTTGTAATATTTGCTTGGAACAGGAAAGGTACTGAAAACTGTGGCTGATTTTCATGAACTGATCACAGGCTTTGATAATTGCCTCTTTCAGGTAAAATCATGCCATTATTTACATACTTGTCCCATTTTCGTGTTGCAAGGTTGGTAGTTAATCCACAAATTACCTGGCCACTTTTGCAAAGGTGGATACAAGGCTCATGCAACAAAGACATTTCAGTCACCTCTCCATCTTAATTATCACTTGCACTAAAGAGATCCTTAGCAATGGCATCAAAAATGGAAAATAGAAAAATGCATCTGCTTTATAATAAATATATTGACTTGCATTGCTCACTTATCTCTACCTTACATAACTGGCGAAATTACTCTGTTATTGTTACAAGTGTGTTGTCATGTGTTTCTGCAGAAATTAAATGTAAGGCGACTTACTTCCATTTACCTTGTAAATGCCACAGGTGTTAGTATCTGTCTGTGGGGTCACTCTAGGAGTCTACTGCAACTCATTCGAAAAAAGAAAAAGTGAGAGAATGGGAGACTATATACGCACTACGAGTTTCAGATGGTAATGTACGTATGACCACCATCTATCTGCATTTATGCAGTGCTGTACTCCTTCTCCTAAGCATGCATATAGATATCTATAAATAGGTGGCCAATGGTGAGGTTCTTATTACAATATGTCAGGTTCTGGTGTCCTCATAACATAAGCAGGTGCAGAGAGGATGTACAATTAAATAACCTCATAAATATTGATAGAAAGCATTTCTAACGGCAATCTTACCATCCAAGATCCATTACTTTATGAAATCCAGGGAATTTCTTAATATCTTTTTTGTGATGTTCCATCATAATTTTGATACCTGTATTTATGAGTCTCAGAATAACGGGGGGTGGGGGGATGAGCAAAACTAAAGGAGAAGAAGAAGGCTACCTATTGAAATATCTGCACTTAAAATGCTGAGTGCTGACAACCCCCCCTCAAAAAAAAAGACTGAAAACTCAGAGAAGAGAGAATCTCAAAAATTGCTCTTCTCATTTAAACTTCTTTTTGTGGGGGAAGGAAAGTCCCCACCCCCCAAAACTCAAAAAACAATTCTGAGATCACCATACCTCAGAGAAAAGGGAATATTCACAGAAATGGCCATCTCAGACTTAGTATATAGAAGTTCGATCTTTCAGCTATTCAGTCTTTGTGTTTTGGGACTCACTGCATCTGTTCCTGATGTTTCAAATGGTTACCAAACTACAAACATCTGTAATCTATGTTCTCCTTCAGAGTTTGATTTAGTCCCCAATGTGTGAGATTGAACCTCACACTCTACTACTTGTATATGCTAACTCTGAGACTGTGATACCGCAGAGAAAAGGGAATACTCAGAGACATATAGATCTTTCACAGATTTAATCTTTCTGTTCCAGGACTTGCACTCGTGAGCAGTGGAATTTAAAACCATTACCTTTTTTTGTCTTGAGGTCCCCAGTACTGTGAGTCCACTCTCCTTCTTGCTCCTCATAAGCCTCACATGCATGGATGTAAGCTAAATAGCTGCACACAAAATGGTTGAATAGTGGCAACAGCTATAAAAGCTGGCCAAAGGCAAAAACAAGTGAAAAATATAATTTCCTAAATACAAAGTAAAACAAATATGGAATCTCAGCTGTGGATAATTTTCTACCCAATTAACACAATTATCATAACATCTGTTCCTTTTCACAGTATGTCAAAATTCTTTGAAAATCAGTCTAAATTGTATTCTTAGATTGTTACTAGGCTAATGAACCAGGGGGCCTTTCTAAGCCTAGCCAAGTTCTGAAAGGATAATGATGTACTATATCCAAATAGGTCATTAAGGGCCAGGCATTACTAAGCCACCTCTGTCCATAAGGGTCATGGGTGCCAGGCCTAGTGTAAATTTCCTAATCCCCATCCACTCATCTAGGTTGCACTTAAATTGGGTAAGAGACAAACTCACCTTCACATGGATGGGAAGTCTGTTCCATACGAGGGGCAGTGTCTGGGACACATCTGTCTCCCAGTGTGTTCTGTTTAAGTCACAGGCAAAATTCAGGTCCCTAGACCTTGCACTTCTGGTACTGTTTGATTTACGAATATGCAGGAGATTTATGTGTGGGGTTTGTGGATGCCTTGTAAGCCAGGCATAGATCGCCCCTCAGCAATCTATAGGAGACTGAGTAGAGGGAAAGGGCTTTAAGGCACTCTGTATAAGGCATGTTTGTTATGCCTGAGGTCACTCTGTTTACTGCATATACCTAGTCAGGTACATACTGAAGGGAGCATTGTACTCTAAGATTGGTCTGATAAGGGTAGAGCACAGTGGAATGAGTTCTTTGGCTCTAGATGCCATGCCCTTACTTATACACTGCACAATGTAAAAGGATTTTCTCAAAACTGTGGCCACGGGGTGGTCGAAGGTAGGGTTACTCTCTACATACATACCCAGATCCCTGACCACTGGGTTGAGTCTTAGGCATGTATTATCAACATGGTAATTAGATGGGATGATTGACTTCCCAAAGGGTACAATTATGGATTTCTTAGCATTGAGTTTAAGACCATGGCTTTGGCACCATTTGCCATGTTTGACTTCTGAATCTGACATTAGCAAGTCTGTTACCAATGTTTTCTATTTTGTACACTCAGTTCTCTCCACCATCTTCCTTTTTGCGGATTCTAACCTTCTTCACCTCCTGCAATCCAATACAGTTTCAAATTTGGTTGTCTTGGCATCAGCCATTACAATTAAATATTGCTCAATATGTTTAAACTGCTTTACTGCCTCAGCTACTTTCTTCTGAATCTAGTGTATTCTCTGCTTAACAGGCACTGTGACCACATGCTAGCAGTGAAAGAACTCTACTTTAAACAATGTAACTACTTCTATTCACTTCTTATATACTACAAACAATCCATTCAGTCATTATGACTTCCATGCTAACTGCAACTTCTACGTTCAATATTAACATGTTTTTGGCTTCTCTAATCAATGGTTGTGAAATATTATAGATGACCCATCCATGGTTCCTGACTGTCTCATCTTTCATAATGCTCATGTTCCACTAAATACCCCATCTCTTCCATCACTGGTCAGTAGGAGATACCTTCACTTTCCTACAAATCGAAAAACATATTCAGGCTTGTACTCTCACTAGGGATCTAGACCTTTTCCATGCCTGTAAAACTACCTGACAGCTTTTGCACTTGTTATTTTGTTAAATGAATAGTTTTTTATTTCACCATTTAGTGGTTTTAACTTTTAAGAAAACAGAGCTATCCTAGAAGACAACCAGTTTCATCAAGTACCACACCTATCCATGTAGAGGATTGTTTAAAATGTGTTACATGTTTGTCCCATAGTCTCTGTTTCTATTCTTCTAGGGTCTTATAGAGAAATCATTGGGCTTAAAGTTTAAAGTTTAAGCCTTAAACAGAAAATTGTATGATTCAGGTTTCTGTTATTTAAACCAATATGTGGAATGCAAAATCTTTCTCCGCCCTCCCCATCATTTCCATCACAACTAAATGCCTATTGTTTTTATGAAAGTCTGTATAAAAGATCTTTACAAATTCACATGTCCATTAAGAAGCAAGTCAGTTATTATGTACTATGACTACAAGACCTTAATCTTTCGCAGGTAGGGAGAATTACAGCAACTAAAATGTTGACTAGTATAAAGACAGACAGACACACACACACACACACACAAAAATACACACGCACACACTATAGATACGCACAGGCACATAGACACACACAAAAACACACACACACACACACACACACACACACACACACACACACACACACACACACACACACACACACACACGGACATGTAAACATGTGTGTGAATTGGGACCTACTTAAGGTTTGTTCAGTCATTCAGTCAGATTTCTCTTCCTTGTAATAATAGAGGCATTTCTGGCCTTGTATTGTTACTGCACTCTTGAAGTCATTCAATAAATATGATAGGGATGTTGTTCTGTGCTGAAACAGGACAACAGATTGAGGAACACACGTACTGAAGTACGCACCCTTGTTCAAACAGGCCAGTTGGATGAGGATGAGCTGCATGGGGGAATGATCTGGAACCTTTGAGTTGATAATATTAACTTAGAGAGTACGGGGGTATAAAGTTCCTGCATGTGGGCATAGGAAAATGCATAACCTTAAATCTTTAGTGTTAATGCCATTTTGGAATGTCTTTCCAAAACTGTATTCAGGCTTGTACTATTCTCACTAGGGATCTAGACCTTTTCCATGCTTGTAAAACTACCTGACATCTTTTTTGCTTGTTATTTTGTTAATGACCCTTTTTTCTGATTATTCTCTCTAGGCCAAGCTTGAGATTTATATTTTATTTCATCTTATGCAGAATATAAGGCAAATTAATGTACTGATGTATGCAATTTTAATTAGTCTATGTCATAGTTCTATATGTTTTCATTGGTTGAACCATATTTTAAATACCAATGTTTTAACTGTTTTTATGAGTCTGAAGAAGCGATCAGCTGACTTAGATCGCAAAAGCGCTTACTCTTGTTTAATAAAGTGGTGTGAAACTGCAAGTGAACAGTTTTCTACCTTGACTACTACATCTCAGTTACAACTTTTGGTTTTATAAAGGGCACTACTGTGAAGCTGCAAGTGATTTATTTCCTGACGTCGATTATTCCATGTTTATCTTCAGCTGTGGTCTAACCATTGGTCTTTTCATTTTTTTTCGCTTGAGGTGTATACCAGGCGTTTATCCAGCTTTTGTTTTCTTTCATGTGTTGCAAGCTTGAGATTTCCCTTGTTCTTTCGCAGATTACTCCCAGCAGAATTAACATCTGTGAAATTATTATATGTCCTATAAAAACTGGTGGAAATTAGATCTCTTGCTTGATCACTAGCTTGTTTATTAGATGCTGTTGTCTGACTCAGCCTACTAGTTCATATCAGCAAATATAACTTTTGTAGGAATTCTTGGACATTAAGAAGAAATTATAAAGATATGGGGTAAAGGCTCAGTGCTCCTTAACACCTTTGTTGTTAACACAGCAAGCGACAATGAGAACAAGATCAGTTTTAATGGTAGCACAGTCAGAATCATTATTTATACTGGAGATAGAGGTCTATAAAATGACACAAAGAGACTAGCTAGGTAGTCAAGCAAGTGTCAGTGAAGTTTTGGAAAGACAGTTGCATGATATTGCACTTTGACCATTTCAATCTAAGGCTTAACTATAGTTTGAGAATGACAGTCAGGCACTCTGATCAGGAAAATATCTGTGTAGTAACAGATAAACCACCAAGGGCAGACTGGAAAAGCAGTTTCCAGAGCTGACAAGACGCTAAGATAACATCCTCAAAACAGAGTCCAGGAAGGAGGCAATCATGCCTCTGTAATGGACACTGACAGTACAACTAGAGTAATGCAGGGTGTATTGTGAAAGGGAAATTACATTAACAGGAAGGGAAAAGAGTAGTGTGACTTGGATAATTGTGGCTTGTGGATGGGATAACAGGATGGTTATGTGATCCAGGACACTTGTCATCTGAAAAAAGTGAGGTGCATCTCAATGCACCAGCTTGTGGGAGCATCATTTAAATACATCAGCTCATAAGGGGAGCTTGTGACAGGGATAAGCTATGCATGAAGAACAATAAAAAATAAATAAAAATAAGGAAATAAGGAGAGTGTAAATTTTACAAATTGTGGGTAACATTTCAATGTAGACTAAACAAAGTTCTGTTTCTCAGTAAAGGCTGAGCATGCATAGAATTAACTAGTTGATTAAGTGAACATGTATGGATCAACTAAACAAATTTTAGAAGGTATGGGTCAGGTAGGAACTTACGGAGCAGAGACATGGGGAAGATGTGAAATGATGGCTCCACGTGGTGTGTTATTACATTTATCTCCTTTTGCTGGTATCCTGATGATGAATGAATATATACACATTTAGTTGATGACAGCAATATATTTCACTCTTTTCTCTTGTTTGCAATTATATGACATTTCTGGCATACCAGTAATGACTTTTGCAGTTGTACTATGCTATCTGCAGTCAGAATATGAAAGCCTACCACTAGCCTCTGCATAGCAGAAAGGATCAAAGTTCTCCAACTCCTTCACTCCTTTTCCATAACATTTTGAAACCATGATGTGTCAAGGGCAGTGTTGAAACTCGATCCAGACATCTGGTAGACACTGAAGAAAGATGCCTATGCTTAAAAAATGGATGGCATACATTCACGTAGCCATACTTTCAAGTTCAGTATGAAGACAGGCAACTCAGCGATTCAATAATTCTACACAAAGTGAACAACAGAATATACAAAAAAGAGAATAAAATAATTGAAAAAATCCTTCACCAGCAAAGAAAAAACATGATAGAAAGACGCGAATATCAAGAAGAAATCAATCTCTACCATATGACAAATGTGAGTATATGCTGATTTCACAAAATGTACAAACATTGACTCTCAGGTGACTGATGCCGCCGTTTGAAAAATCAAAATGGTAAGAAACTGACAGAACTAAAAAAAATGGTTGCAAAAGGAATCACAGTGACCAAAATTCCATCTTACATTCAGATGTTTTATTTAACATTTGTTTACCGGGAAAGTCCGACTTGGAAAGAAGCCAATTTTTAGTGGAGGCCCGGAGAGAAATGCTCCAGATGCATGTCTTTGTAACATGGGATGAAACCGGAGGAAAACCACACGAATGCAAGGAGGACATGCAGACTCCATACAGAAGGCACCCTAGCCGAGAATCGAACCTCTTCTGTGAGGCGACAATGCTACCGCTGCACCACTGTGCTGTATAATTTAGAAATAATATTTATAATAGAATAGATATAATCTGTCTGAATAGTGGTATTGTTACAGAAAGTGTTTTTTCTAAGGTAAGAGGCAAGGTTATATATAAATGAATACAGACCTTATTGGGCACAATGGGTACAAAATTAAAGACCTGATCAGTGAATGTAGGATGTTACGACAGGTAAGAAGGCTCATGAGTCTTACAGCAAACATATCTGTAAGCTACTATAAAAATAAATTGCTATGGTGTAACAGAGAGAAAGTTCATACACAACTGCAACTGAGGAGCTTGTCAATAAGAAAAATTAAGCTCTGTTGCACAGAACTTTTATTTTTAACCATGCATTTTATTTGCAGAGCAATACTACTTGTACCTAAAAACACTATGCTGATACAGTATGGAAAAGAGGTGTATATGTACATTAACCACACTACTTAAAGAAGATACTGATCTTACTTTATAATACACTTGTTTCTGTTTTATGCAGTCTAACAGTCTATGCAATAAACAACACTTTTTTTGAAGGAACTGTTTGAATAACATTATGTAGAAAAAATATTTACATTCATATTTCTAATCCTGTTAAACATGGCAAGCATAATAACTAGTTTTAAGTTATAATTTTTAAATATTGAAATATTGAAAAAATATTGTAGAATGCATACACACACACACACACACACACACACACACACACACACACACACACACACACACACACACACAATATGTACAAATGCTGGGTAAATTGCAAGAGTGAAACTTGATTGTGAGAGCTAATATGAATCATATTACCCCTAACGTGTGCATATCTAAGGCACATTTAATTGTAGGCTCTTGTTTGCTATTGGAAACAGTAAAAAATGTGTGAACAAAGACTGTGTTTAAGAATAAACAAAGCCTATCTTTTCATTTCTATGGTATACCTGTGAAGAAGATCAATATTTTACTTGAATACTTTTATCACCCAGGCTTTAGCCTGGTATGAATCACCCTTGTTATGCCATCCTGCTTCCACCAACATGGCACTATATAAAGTTACAACCAATTACACACCAGAACTGCCATCTCTGCTGGCACTAATATGATGAGATGTAGATGTCCTATATCATGCCCAGAAATTCTAGGGGTTTTGTTTTTTTAGTGCGCCTCTCTAACAAAGACCAGCTGATGTATGCGAATATGGGATGTAGGCTCTCGTATGGACATATATGCATTCACGGGTTCATAGCTTGCAATAAATTAGTTATGTTATTTGAATCCTGGCCACTGCAGCTATACTGGTGCACCTAATTAGCTCCCCCTACCTATAAGGATGCAACTGCAGATTGTTCCATAAGCTTCTTATAAGAGACAGTGCAGTGCAAGAAATTAACCTTCTCTCATCAAGGTGGAAAAGAATGACATTTTGGGGGATACTGCTCCCCAAAGCTTTCTGTTGGCCATCTTCCTCTGGGATCCTACTTGACTGCAGTTGCTAGCTGTATAGACAGTAAAGTCAGTAGGATGGCACCTGAGAAAAGGAAATCTAGTCTAAGTGCTGTAAACATTCAGTAAGTTATTACTGTAAAACATTGCATTTTTTTCTTTTCATTAAAGTTGCCAGTCAGTATTTGTACTGTAGGATTCTTATAGCTTAACCTATTTATTTGCTCTCTTATTATTTGTTAAAGTTAATAGCATCTGCATGTTTATAAAAAAATAAAATGCAGTCTCTACAGTGTGAAAATACCTTCAAGTGTTTGAAAGAAGGTAGTGAAGTAACACCGTTAGTAACTTTTCTCATTGTACTCTATTAATAGGAAGCCAAAAGCTATCTTTTTTTAATTTGAGCAGTGCAGTGGCAGAGGTGGGGACTACTGCATGTTAATCTCACAAAGACAGTGTACCTAACAGGAGGAGTCACACAGCTGTGTTATTACACCTGAGAGATGGGGCCACGTTTTTACAAGTGTCACATGTGAATTAGAGAGGCCACGTTATAGATATCATGTCTTAGGAAAAGTGGCCAAGCTGGTATACATATCACTCCTAAGGGATATAATTATGTTACATCTCATGGCTATAAATCACATAACTATTTCTGTTGCCCACAATATGGGTTTTGAAGATGTGTTAATATTCTGATGGCTACTGTTTGTCTTTATACCTTGCAGCTATTACTACATTTTTTGTAATTTTTCCTGTTGCCCACACCTGTCAAATACTTGACTCTACCACAAGTGATCATGACATTCCCTTAATGACCACTGTCTAGGTACCCACAATTGGGTTTTCCATTGTTCTTGTCCTAACCCTACTCTGATGACTGAAATGTTTATTTTCAGATGGAAGGGTATTCTGTGACTTTCCATGTGTGTTTGGGCATAGTTTCTCACAAGTGCGATGAAGGCAACTGTCCAAATTAAGTTAGCATAGCTAGCTGCACATCTTTGGCACATACAGTTTATACTATATAATGTTTTTCCAGTAGGCATTAGCATAATCTGACCGCATCCCTTTCCCATGAAGGATGGGCCAACACTAGCCACTCCCAGAAAGCTTCCCCTTGTCCACTATACCAGTGTCCGGGTCACTAGTTGTCCATGACTGATTTGGACTGCTGTCATGATTTTTTCCCTGCACCATGGCATTAGCTTATTAATATACAATTAAGAGCAAAAAATATAACTGAAACAACTGAAAGAAGACTAATTAAAATGCATATTAGAGCACTATAAATAAATGAATAAATCAAGGAAGCCACTTATTAAGATAAACAAATGCTGCTTCAGTTGATAAACAGGACAGAACACTGTCTTTATTATTGAATCTGGCATTTGCTGTTGTCAAACCACTGCTAAAAGATGCTCATTATTCTGGCTACTATAACAATTATTTTCACATCCAAACAAAACATATGAATATTATAGCTGCTCATGCCCTGCAGTACATTAAGCAACAAATGACTTACCTTACAGCTTTTTTTTCTGCAGAACAACAGAGTAATACACTGTACAATGAAAACATGCCCATATAAGGTCACATAATCAGAACCATGTAGCTATCAGATCCGCCTGATACATATTGTACCACTGTGAAAATTGTGATTTGGATAGAAACGTATCATTATCCTGATATGCAGTAATTACCATTTATTAACCAGGAAACACCTTTTCTGGCATGTAGTGCAAATGTACAGCATGCTAGGAACCACATATTATTTAATTGTTATGTTCCAGAACAGCCATAAGTGGTGGAAATCACTGTCTTTTCTTTGGCTTGCATAGACAACTTTGTTATATTATATAAAGATTATGCTATTAGGGGATGGGGTTGTTTACATATGAAGTATAAATGCTGAAGGTAAAATTTACGTGTCCAATAAAGACGGCATCTGTTAATATGGAAAAACAAAGAACACTTGCTGGATCCTTTTGAAAAGATCTGACCTTTCAGTTATAAACTAAATGGAGTACCTCTCAGAATTTGTTTTTATTTACATCAGCATAAATTCAGTACTCTGACTGTATTGAAATGAATGAACACAGAACTTACATGTTACATACGGTGGATAAAGTACTGCACATTTCTGTAAAATGAAGGCAAAGTTTGAGTATTTTGCCTTTGGAAATATATGAATGCTGAAGAAGTTTATTTCGGATTCTTTAAATTAAAATGTGTTCCATACTGTTAACTATCTGCAAATCAAATATCATGCAATCCATACTACTATTAGTTGTGTCACATCAATGCTCATCACAAAAAATTTTTATTTTTGTTTCCTCTGTTGTTTCATTGTATGAGTAGATGTATTTCATTTCTGAGTCCTTCAAACGATACTCTGCAGAATACAGATGATTCAGATTAAATGTTTAATCATAACCAGCTAGTTATGTGTTTGAGATACTGAAGTCAGGAAATTCACCTCAAGAGCAGAGTAAAACAAAGCTTAACAGTGCTCAAAGGTAGTTAACTTTTTAAGCACTTTTCTAACATCAGAAAGGTAATAACTAAAGTGTATTTTCCTTAACATGGGACTGTAAAATGGTGCTTTATACATTCCTAAGCAATTTAAAACAAATAAAAGTAAATAGCTGAAACAAGAAGGGTCACAATTCCCTTTTTAAGTTAATGGCATTTTATTATATTAATAACCTATAAAGGAGTGGACACAGGCTGCAGGGCAAGATAATACATTTTTTGATAGGTTTGCTTTCAATATTTCTCTGAATGATTAAAATGCCTTTTTTTACTTGAAGTTGCAAAATAAATACTGTTGTCATTAGTGCCATGTCAAGCACCATTGTTTTACTATGTCTGTGAATCTATGATGTGAACTACTAGCATTGCTGTATTTGTTTACATAACAACATTTAGTTATTTAAATTCTGTTGTTACAGAATATACAACTCACAGAAGCTTGAGAAAAATGAGACCTGGACGAATGTGTCTGTATACTAAGCCATCTAAACCACATACTTTAATTTGTACAGTACATTACTATAGCAGTACCAATAAGAGGCATTCTGAGTTTCATGAGTGTTCAGTCTATGGGTCCAAGTTTATTTGAATATATATATATATATATATATATATATATATATATATATATATATATATATGTGTGTGTGTGTGTGTGTGAAATTTCCATTCTGATATCTATGTCTTCTCAGGATGAAGAAACTAGGGAACTATTCCTTGCAGCTCTGATAAGCAGCAGTAAAACCCTTTTAACTAAACCTATAATAATTTAATAAATGGATTAATAAAGTAAAGTTAATCATGTTGGCAAGCTAAAAAAAATCATAAAGTAGATCTGATTTTGCATGCAGGCTAAATGTTATTTACAGGTGCATCCCAGCCTATGTAGTTTATGTGGACTTGTCTGCTGATATCCCTGCCAGTGAAACATTCCCTGAAGAGATACATAGGCTAAAAGGGATAAACAGAATTCACATTACAGATGTGTTATATTTTCAAGTAGAAAACTGTTGAGCTTAATGTGATGACCGTGCCCTGGCCCAGCAATCAAGGAGCCTCGTGATGACCGTGCCCTGGCCCAGCAATCAAGGAGCCTCAATCCTCACCACTAACACCAGGGAGGTCATCTCCTAAAAGAGGAAAGGACAACTAATACACACAGTAAAGTATAATTTCCCTTAAGTGCACACAGAGATCACAGTCAGTCTGGGTCTGGTTGCTCCATTGCTCACCACGTCCCCAATAAGACTCCTCACTGGCACAGCTATAGGGTCCAGGTCTCAGCCTAACTAGGCAAGCTAAAACCTCCAGTACCCTCTCTGTCCAACCAGTGCTTTGTGTCCCTGCCAAGTAGCTGACACAACACACACACACACACACACACACACACACACACACACACACACACACACACGCACACACACACTTTGAGATAAGTATTTATACAACTTCACAGACACTCCTGGGAAAGGCTGACACAGATTCTCCAGCTGTGCCCCTTTACCCAGACTATACGGTAGTAATTACTACCACCACCCAGTTAATAATATCAGCTACTAAAAGGCCCTTAAAAGGGTGTCCAATTATTACTGTGCAATATTAATATCCAGTGGTAATGTCACAATTCAGTCTAAGGCTTATTGGAAGGGCTTAGACAATAAACTCAAAAATATATAATGTACTCTAAAGCATAAATTTTATCTCTACACAAATCAGCCACAGGTAGAAGGTTTTAAAAATATTTAATAATAAATAATTAAAACACAAGACAAAACTACTACACCACAGAGATATCTAAGAGTTCACAGATCACACAGAAACTTAAAATAATACAGTAGGACAGGTCTGATTTACACAGAAAAATACTTAATCCAACTTTCTAATCTTTAGCTAATCTTAGAGAAAACAATGTGGTACAATCCTACTTACATACATAAAGAGCATAGGCAGTGCTGGTAAGTTAGATGTGCAAAGTCAAAATGCTTTTTGGTCTCTTGTGAGAAATAGTATTTAAACATTTATAACAAACATGTCTCTAAGGCCCTCCCAAAAGTATCATTTTTGACACTTAGGTTTTCCCAGTATTCATATTGCATCATCTTAACACCTAGTCTGAGTTCTCAGGCCACAAAATGGCATTATTTAGATATCTAACACCTGCACAGAAACTTACAACAATAGAAGACATTTCACATGTATATACTAACAGAAACTAAAGCAATAAAGCACCTTCCACATCTAAATTCTGGTCATAAACTTTAGCCTTAAAACAATGGGCATGAAATCTTCATCCAACCACCCTGGGGCCGAATTCTAACATGAAAGGATTCAACATGCTTCACTGAGCCAGTAGAGTGCAATGTTGTCACATATTTTGCAGTTCCACATTTCGCAGCGTTTTCTTACATTTAAAAACACAAGCCTGTATTTTACATTTATTTATACAGTTGATAGAATTATGTATGAAATTCTATTTGACTAGGCTGGCAGCCATCACCCATCTCTCCCCAGTCGTCACCCCCCCCCCCCCGGGGAACTCAAGCAAGTTTTTCAAGTGCTCCTTGAGAAATATTGCTTGAGAGTGTCAGGTCTATCTGGGTGTACCTCACCTCATTCCCTGTCTTGAGAGCCCATCTGCATTGGCATTGCTACTCCCACTGTGGTGCTGCACTGACATATCATATGCTTGCAACCCCAGACTCCATCTTAGCAACTTGGCATTTTGCTGACTGACTCTGTTTAACCATGTTAGAGGGTTGTGATCTGTCATCACAGTGAATTTTCTTCCATGCAGATATGGCGGACGTTTTTGTAGTGCCCACACTATGGCTAGACATTCCTTTTCTACCGCTGCATAGCATTCCTCCCTGGGTTGGAGCCTACGACTGAGACAAACCACTGGGTGCTCTTTTCCCTCTGAAGAAATCTGGCTAAGTACATCCCCTACCCCATAGTTTGAAACATCCACCTGCACAACAAAGTCTTTGCTGTAGTCTGGACTGGCTAACACAGGGGGTCCTACAAAAACTTCCTTAAGCTTCGAAATGACTGCTTACATGCTGGGGTCCACACTACCTTATCTGGCCTGTTCTTTCTTGTCAGGTCTGTGAGGGGAACAGCTATGGTACTATAATTGGGAACAAACATTCTGTAGTACCCTGCTGTGCCTAAGAATGCCCTCACCTGCTTTTTGGTAACAGATGCAGGCCATGCTTGAATAGCTTCCACTTTGGTAGGTTCTGGCCTTATCTTACCACTCCTCACTCTATGTCCTAGGTAGGAGACCTCTGCCATACCCACCTGACATTTGTTCGGCTTAATGGTCAACCCTGCTCTCTGTAGTCTGCCCAGCACCTCCCTGACATGCTGAAGGTTCTCTTGCCAGGAATGGCTGTAGATAGCAACATCATCCATGTAAGCAAGGGCAAACCCTCCTGCTCCTGCTAAGATATGATCTACCAGCCTCTGGAAAGTAGCTGGGGCATTCTTCATCCCAAAGGGCATCTTTGTGAACTCATACAAGCCAAAAGGAGTCACAAAGGCTGACTTCTCTCTAGCACTGGGAGTCAAAGACACCTGCCAGTAACCTTTGGTAAGATAAATGGTTGTAAGATACTTAGCCCCACCCAGCTGCTCTAGGGCCTCATCTGTCCTAGGCATGGGGTAAGCATCAGACTCTGTGTGATTATTTTATTTCCTGTAATCCACACAGAACCTGGTGCTGCCATCTTTCTTTGGCTCCAATACCACTGGTGAGGCCCAGGGACTGTTGGACTCTTGAATCACACCTAGTTCCAACATCTCCTGTACCTCCTCCCTCAGAGTCTGTTTGACTCTCTCATGCACCCTATAAGGGGCCTGCCTAATAGGCCTTTGGGTCCTGCATCCACCTGGTGCTGCACCAGGTGGGTGCTCCTTGGTTTCCCGGTGAACATGCCCCCAACCCCTGCAACACTGCTCAGATTTCTCGAACCTGGGTAGGAGATAGCTGCTGGGACATTGCTACCCCTTCCACCGAGGTGTCAGCCCGAGCCTCACTGAGGAGATCAGTCACAAGATCTCTCTCAGACTCCACCTGCAACCCACTGCAAATGCTCAGCACAAGGGCCTCCCTATCATGGTAAGGTTTCATCATGTTAACATGGTACAATTTGTGCCCCTGCCATCTGCCTAGCACTTCCACCATGTAGTTAACATCACTTACCTTTCTTATCACCTTGTAGGGTCCCTCCCAAGCTGCCTGCAACTTGTTGTGTCTGATAGGAATGAGAACCATCACCTGCTGGCCCACAGCATACACTCTCTAGCTTGACCATTCCTGTCATACCACACCTTTTTCTGTTAATGGGCTTCTGCCAGGTTCTCCTGGGCCAGGCCCATGAGTTCTCTGAGCCTTGTCATGAGGTTCAGGACATATGCCACAACAGACTCATTGTGGGACTCACACTCACCTTCCCACTCATCTTGAATTAAATCTAGAGGTCCCCTCACCCTATGCCCATACATCAACTCAAAGAGTGAAAAACCTGTGAATTCCTGGGGAACCTCTCTGTAAGCAAACAACAGATGGGGCAAATAGTTGTCCCACTCCCTGTTAAACTAATTTGCAAATGCCCATAGCATGGACTTGATTGTAGAGTTTAACCTCTCAACAAGACCATTAGTCTGGGGATAGTAGGAGTGGTCTTCATGTGTTTCACCCCACAGGGCTTCCACAGACAAACCAGCAGGTCTGACATAAAACTGGCACCTCTGTCAGACAGTATTTCCTTTGTGAAACCTACCCTGCTGAAAATCTCTAGCAAAGCATTTTCCACCTTATCTGCCTCAATGGAGGGCAAAGCCACTGCCTCAGGGTATCATGTAGCATAATCTACAATCACTAGAATATACTTTTTCCCTGTGGAACGTGGGGTACTCAGAGGACCCACAATATCCATAGCTACCCTCTGAAATGGCTCCTCAATCACAGACAAAGGCATCAAAGGAGTTCTCACCTTGTCTCCTGCCTTGCCTACCTTTTGGCACTGCTCACAGGTCCTGCAGTACCCTGTTACATCTTTGGAAATTCCAGGCGAATAGAAGTTTTGCATAACATGCCTCTTTGAATGTTTTATGCCCATATGACCTGCAAAGGGAATATCATGGGCTATGGCTAGAAGCACCAGATGGTAAGCTCTAGGCACTACCAACTGCTGTACTCTCTCACCTTCTAGCCCTCCCTCAGGGGTCCACTGTCTGTACAGTAACCTTTTGTTCCAGTATACAGATTCCCCCTTCCCTTGAGAATCAAGTGCCTCACTAGCTACCTGCCTCAGGCCTTGCAATGTAGGGTCTGAGAGCTGAGCCTGTCTCAAGTCTCTCCTTGTGACCCTTCCCAGCTCGCCTTCCACAGGAAGTCTGGCATCCTCTGACAGCGGTGCCTCACTGTCAGCCTGGGTACTACTACACACCTCTTCATTTGCAGTTACCCTGTCCAAGTGAACATCAGTACCCACAAGCAGCTGTGGCTCACATTCAGTCTCACTGCATAGCTTACTCCCTGAAACAACCACCTCAGCAGTCCTGGCTGCAAGTATGCAGTCTGTCTGGGTCTCCCCCAGGCTAGCAAACTTACATGCTTGTCTCCAAGCCTGACTGCGTGTAACTGCACAAGCGCAGGGTACTGCACTATCAAAATCATTCCCTATCAGCTGCAGGTGTATCCTCAGACACACCTACTTGCTGGCTTCCTTTTCACCCTCCCAGTCAAGGTGAACCCTAGCCAAAGGTATTTGGAATGGGATCCCTCCTAAAGCCCTGACTGGAGTAGACTGCCCAGGCAAGTAGAGCTCCACTGTAACCAGTGCAGGCTTTACAATGGTTATATCAGAGGCTGTGTCTCTCTTAGCAATGGTCTCTTTGCCATTCACTACAATAGGATATAACCTCTGGTGGTAGTTTGCTACCCTTGTTGTCCCAAGACAACCTACTGTTGGCATTTTGTTTTTCCCACTTACTGGCTCCTTCACCTTTGGTTCGCCACCTTACCTCCATGGACATCTGTATGCCACATGGCCCCACTGGTTGCATTCAAAACATTTAAACCTAGCTCCTGGACATGTACCTGGACTAGTGGTTTCTTCTGCTACTGGCGGATTTTGTTGGGGCAGTCTGTGCTGCCCACTATCGGTTCCTTTAGTCCCATGAGCAGTACTGGGGGTCCTTTTCCTGTGCAGGGCTGCCCTGCTGGCCAGGTATACATCTCCCTTCTTCCCCAACTCCTTTGAAGTAGCACACTGTCTATCAGCTAACCAGATCCTCATGTCCTTAGGCAAAGTGCTAAGGGCTTGTTCCCTTACCAAAAGGTCTGCCAGCCCTTCAAAAGTGGTGACCTGACATCCACTCACCCAGCTATGAAAATAAGTACTCAGTTCAACAGCATAGTCACATACATTTTTATCTGCCTTGCATCTATGCTCGCAAAACTTTTTCCTATACATTTCAGGTGTGAGCTTAAAACATTCTAATAAATGTCTTTTTACAGCAGTATAATCAAAACAGTCAGTGTCATGCATTTTTGCTAAAGAAGTTACAGCTTTACCATGGAGTAAGGGGATCAGGAACAGTACCCAGAGCCCTTGGTCAACTTCATACTGTTTACATACCCGCTCAAATATATGAATGAAGCTATCAAAATTATCCCCCTCTTTAAACTGTGGAAGAAATTTACTGACCTATTGTGGTTCTGGGGTCTGGTTACTCCCTTCCCCATTACCTCCATGACTCTGGCAAAGAGTCAGAATTTCCCCTCTCATGCCTCCTCTGCCATTCATTTTCCTCAGCTTGTAGACTCCTCATTTTCTCAGCTGCTTCTAGTTCCATATGCCTGGCCTCCAACTCAAGTCTCTTTAGCTCCAGCTGGATTTTTATTCCACTGCAGAAAGGTTGAGCTGTCCATTCTCCCATGATATTATATCTCCACTGTCAGTCTGATTGTCCTCCAGGCTGCTGTTTTCTGATGCAGCTGTAACCAAGGCTGCAATCAGGTCTGCTTTAGTCAGGTTTCCATGCACCAGTCCCCTAGCCTGGCACATCTCCGCCAGTTGGCTCCTTGTCAGCTTTCCATATTTCTCTGCTGACATGCTGCCTGCTCACCCTGACTAACACTAAGCTAACAAAAGAAATAAAACAATTGTGATCTGAACTCTGAACTGTGTGTCTGTTTTAGAGTACAAAACACTTTTAGAGATCACTGTACATAAGCTACAGGAATTCGCTCTACCCACACCACTACAAGCCAATTAGTATGTGAAGTAGATCCCACCACTGCCACCACTTGTGATGACCGTGCCCTGGCCCAGCAATCAAGGAGCCTCATGATGGCTGTGCCCTGGCCCAGCAATCAATGAGCCTCAATCCTCACCACTAACATCAGGGAGGTCATCTCCTAGAAGAGGAAAGGATAACTAATACACACAGTAAAGTACAATTTCCCTTAAGTGCACACAGAGATCACAGCCAGTCTGGAGCTGGTTGCTCCCTTACTCACCAAGTCCCCAATAAGACTCCCCACTGGCACAGCTATAGGGTCCAGGTCTCAGCCTAACTGGGCAAGCTAAAACCTCCAGTACCCTCTCCGTCCAACCAGTGCTTCGTGTCCCTGCCAAGTAGCTGACACAACACACACACACACACACACACACACACACACACACACACACACACACACACACACACACACACACATACACACACTTTGAGATAATTATTTATACAACTTCACAGACACTCCTGGGAAAGGCTGACACAGATTCTCCAGCTGTGCTCCTTTACCCAGACTTTACGGTAGTAATTACTGCCACCACCCAGTTAATAATATCAACTACTACAAGGCCCTTAAAAGGGTGTCCAATTATTACTGTGCAATATTAATATCCACTGGTAATGTGACAATTCAGTCTATGGCTTATTGGAAGGGCTTAGACAGTAAACTCTATAAATATATAATGTACTCTAAAGCATAATTTTATCTCTACACAAATCAGCCACAGGCAGTCGGTTTTAAAAATATTTAATAATAAATAATTAAAACACAAGACAAAACTACTACACTACAGAGATATCTAAGAGTTCACAGATCACACAGAAACTTAAAATAATACAGTAGGACAGGTCTGATTTACACAGAAAAATACTTAATCCAACTTTCTAATCTTTAGCTAATCTTAGAAAAAACAATGTGGTACAATCCTACTTACATACATAAAGAGCATAGGCAGTGCTGGTAAGTTAGATGTCCAAAGTCAAAATGCTTTTTGGTCTCATGTGAGAAATAGTACTTAAGCATTACTAACAAACATGTAACTTAAACATTACTAACAAACATATTTCTAAGGCCTTCCCAAAATTATATCATTTTTGACACTTAGGTTTTCCCAGTATTCATATTGCATCATCTTAACACCTGGTCTGAGTTCTCAGGCCACAAAACTGCATTATTTAGCAATCTAACACTTGCACAGACACTTACAACAATAGAAGACATTTCACATGTATATACTAACAGAAACTAAAGCAATAAAGCACCTTCCACATCTAAATTCTGGTCATAAGCTTTAGCCTTAAAACAATGGGCATGAAATCTTCATCCAGCCGCCCTGGGGCTGAATTCTAACATGAAAGGATACAACATGCTTCAATGGGCCAGTAGATTGCAATGTTGTCACATATTTTGCAGTTCCACATTTCACAGTGTTTCCTTACATTTAAAAACACAAGCCTGGATTTTACATTTATTTATGCAGTTGATAGAATTATGTATGAAATTCTATTTGACTAGGCTGGCAGCCTTCGCCCATCTCTCCCCAATCGTCACACTTACTTTAAGAAGGAATACTGTAGCAGTCAATAATACCATATTTTATCCATTTAAATGTCTAAGTCTAATATAACATTTCTCACCAGGACCAAAGATTCAATTTTGAGCCTTCACCGATGATATAGTATTCCCTCTTCATGCTACTATAGGCTTGTTTAAAATAATTTTTCCTTGTCATAATTTTCTGAAAGATAAATGTTTCTACAGTCCTTCATTAAAGATTACTTTCTTCTTTTATAAGTTTCTTTTGGTTTTCACTTTCTGTAATGTTGGTTAAAATGTTGCAATGTTGCAATAGATTACAATAATTTAACATTTATATATTTTGCACTTATCTTTCTTTTTTTAGGAATCATCATACTTGCAGGTTTTGTTATCTCTTTCTTCACCTTAAAAGACTATCAAGAAGACTGATTGTAGAAGATAAGTGTTAAGACTTTCATATCAGCTGTATAGTTTGGTCAGGCAATGAACACACTTTGGAGTGTGCAGAGCTTTAAGTTTAAAACTAATCCAGGATCAGAAGTATAACATCTCCAGAGGCCTAACTTAGGGGAAGGGGAGAAAATGATGCCAAGTAAAGATCATGATATGGAAATCATGGCAGAAGAGGAGAAAACGTGCTAAAAATTAAACCTGATTCATCTACTTTAATGTTGGAAAGCTCAGAATGAGAAGCCACCCAAATAAAGAGCTTAAACTAAAACACAAAGGGGGAAATATCTGTGTCTACTGAACATGCCACAGATACTGCACTGGACAGAAAATTATTTTGGTAATTGATTAAGGTAAAGAATCTTTACAGCACCTTTGCCACTTACAGCAACTAAGGTATTTGCAATAGAACACTGGGAAGTGACTAAAGTCTTACTAATAAAGGATACACCAATGAAGTTCCCACAAAAAGTGCCTATAATACATATTCCTTAAATTGACAATAACAGGGTGCTATGTGTTAAGTTTGAATATGGACAAGAACTTTGTTTTTGCAATCATGAGTACATTTTCAACTAAACCCTCCACCTTAGGCTTTAAAAAGGTAGACTATCATATGATTCATTAAGAATGACAACATAGGGCAGCAAGGATTCTAAGAAAGAGAAAGAAAATTAGTAACTTTAGAGAGCATGAAGGTACCACCTCACTTTCATCAGGTTAACCTTCTGAAGATATTTCTTCTCAAAGATGGTGAATCTGATGTAGGAATAAGAAAACCATTTACTGGGGAGATAAAAAGGTATCATTTATCAAAAATACTTTGATTATAATCCTCGGTGGTGGTGCTGAGGTAGCGTTGTTGCCTCACAGTAAGACGCTGCCCGGTTCGGTTCTCAGCTAGAGCGTTTTCTGCGTGGAGACATGCATGAATGGGTGTACCTTTGTTGAAGGTTGTGCGTCAGGGCTGGTAACTCGGCACCTAAAAATCAACTACCAATCATTAGCGGACCGGAGTTCTGCTGTGGTGACCCCTAACCAGGAAAAGCCGAAAGACACAACAACTTTGATTATAACAGAGCAGAACAAACCCAGGTTTTCGTTACTCATTTTTCTCTTCTTCAACCTAAACTAATTATGAAAGACACCTGACACAAATATTACATCCCATTGGACACCGGGAATCCATATAGGTCCTCCTCACATGCATGCGCTAGCGCATACACACACACACACACACACACACACACACACACACACACACACACACACACACACACACACACACACACATGCCTAATTCTGGAGTATCACCAGATTCTGCAAAGATAACTCTTTCTTGAGGACCTCTGCCACTGTACCCAGACTGTCAGGCCTGACATCTACATTACAAGAAGGTACACACTTTTACCACCTCAGAGATGAAGGCCTTTAAGGGCCAGGCTAACAGAAAATCCAGTCAAGGCACAATCCTTAGATAGAAACAATGCATCACTGATTAACTTCCAGAAGCAGATACCTAATAAAAAAATAACCAAACTAAATAACACTGCCAACAGATCAGGAGACAGTGTGACTAAATGTGAATATTTAATTATTTTAATGATTTTATGCTGAAATTTGATTATTATTTAATTAATGATTGTTAAGCTGTAGTGGAATGATCTAAAAAGGACCACTTTCAGCCATGATCCAGTAGAAAAGCATAGAGAAAGTTAAAAATTAAACACCAAAAGTTTGTTAACATTTTGTACATGACTACAAACAGCTATAGGAATATAATACAAGAAACAAAAAAAAATATGCCTATCATATTAAAAGGGGACAAAT
The DNA here is from genome assembly GCF_019279795.1 of Protopterus annectens. NCBI lineage: Eukaryota > Metazoa > Chordata > Ceratodontiformes > Protopteridae > Protopterus > Protopterus annectens. The sequence continues at coordinate 1,129,945,653 of NC_056744.1, read as the reverse complement.
TAAAGGTCATGCAGTTTGTATAGTAGAGAATAACTAAATTGCAAAGCTATATACATACACGTTTACAATATTAACCAGTACATGATGATAATATATATAATACACAAGTTATGAAGAGTTAGCAAAAGAGCAAATTATCATTATACTAGCATAAAGAATGAGACAAGAGAGACTAGATTTGAAACACAATATAAATCATTTAGGAGTGCATGAAATAGGAGAAGGATGACTCTTTTTGAGAACAGATTTCAGTTTAAAGCAGAACTCATCATTCCAAAGTTTGCAGCAATAATAAAACAGCTGGATCACTAGAAACTAGGGGAATTCTATTGTCTGTAAATAAAGCAGAGTCATTTATTCTGGGATCAAAGATTATATGATTTATCTTTAGAATGGAAATTGGAGGCTAGCTGAGGAGAGGTCTTTACTATGATGATTATCTATAAAAAGAATACGTTGAAGAAGTCTGTGTTTTCCATAATGCAAAAGCAATTAACAAGAGAGAGGGTTGTATACAGAGCCCAGATGCAGCGCTAGGCAACCTAGGCAACTACCTATGGCCCGGTGCTGGCTGGAGGGTCCTATAAACACACACACACACACACACACACACACACACACACACACACACACACACACACACACACACACACACACACACACACACACACACACACAAAAGTGTCACAATCAGCATTGATTCTCTGAGCTTGGCTTCTCTGTCACAGCCACATCTTCACCTTCAGTTACCTGGATTTAGCTACTTTGATGTAACCAATGAGCCGTTCTCCTCCAAAACAAAGTAGCACAACTCCCAGAAGTTACAGATAATGTGACTAAGCAGTGCACAAAAAAGTGGTAAACTCAGCTAATGGAAAGAGTGGTAAACACAGTAAACTCAGGAAATGGCACAGCTTTAGGAACTGCTGAAAAAGTCATTTAAACAGCAATCTGGTAAGTAAACTCAGAAAATAATAAAAGACAAACCTCATGCAATGTAAAAATAGTTCTAAATGGCAAGTTTTATTGATATTAACCATTAGCACTATTACTTTTTCCTGATTTTACTTTTCCTACTATTAAAGATCTGCATCACGTTGTTTAAGTTCATTTTATTTCATAATGCTTACTTAGACCTTGAATATTTCATCAACTGCTGATTTAAGGTCTTCATCAATCCAGTATCAACATATGGGTACAGAAAAATGAAAGTACTGTTTTAAAGAGTAAAGTCATACAACTGGCTATGACTGATGGTTCATTGTGTGTGTGTGTGTGTGTGTGTGTGTGTGTGTGTGTGTGTGTGTGTGTGTAAGTACTTGGCTCCTGCATCCCAGAGTAGTTATTATTTAAAGGATGGAATCAACAGTAGTAAACAGGAGTATCCTCATATCAGCCATGTTTTTTTACACATGATCCTTGGTTTCCTTGTTTTGTTGACAGTCTATTTAATATTTAGCTGTGAATAAAGTGGACAGCATGAAGTCTACATGTTTAGTATTAATATTTTAAATATGAATACATTTTAATTGATTTTTTTTGTAGGCATGTAGGTGTACATTGCACTGTCTTGGGATGCAGCAGTTAGTTTGGCATTTAGTGCAGATGAATAAGGGAATGAGCTGTTAATGAGCTTCCCATAGTGCAAAGTTTGATTCCTTCAGCCTTTATTTGTCTGCTGTGTGATTCTGACCAAGGCACTTCACCAGACACTGCTCCAGGGCTGCCAATAAAAAGGGATGCTTACATTCAGTGGGCTGTTCCATGTTGTTAGCAAATGCATTATTTTATTTTTATTTTATTTTACATTTGTTGACCGGGCTAGTCCAGCTGGATATATGTCCATTTTCAGTGGAGGCCCGGGGAGAAAAGCTCCACAAATTACAACAACATAAAAGGTCAAGACAAAGACAATAACAGTATAATTTGGTACATAAGTTTTAACAATTATAGTACAAGCCTAAGATTATATATTTTATATTTCAGTAGGAAAAAGGAAAATTTTATCTAAGAATAGATGAATAAGACTAATACATTTGTATTAGAAATGGTGTAGTACAAATCTTTATAACATATTACAAAATTAGATACACCTAGTAATTTATGATGAGATACTAAGGTCTCACAAAACCTAAGAAAGAAAAACACTAGAGATCAATAGATAGAGTATAGAAGAACAGCAAACAAGGATGGGTTTCTAGTGTTATTTAACACATAGGTTGTGATACTATATGAAGGTGTTTGATCATTCCACAGTATATACTTATTTACATGAGAAAAAATCCTAAGGAAGGTTAAGCTCACTAAAATTAGTGAGACAACACAAGATCATGATAGGCTAGGAATTGTGGGAGTCTAGTTAATAGTTAGGTACTTAGTCTGGGTTAACACAGGGGCATAGCCAGTGTGATTTGAGGTAGGGTTTAAGCTTGCTTTTAAATAAGCTGACAGAGGATATTGAGGTTAGCTGGCTTGGGAGGATGTTCCAGGCTTTACCTACTGTATTGGAGAACAAGGTGTCACCAGCTAAGTTGTTGGATTTTGATATTTGTACAAGTAGGTTGTTAGCTGAGCGTAAGGTCTTGAGGTTATTATAGGGATGACTAGGGATGTAAGTATGGGTGTATTTTGAGGTAAATACAGGATCTTATGGGCTACTATTAATTGATTGAAAAGTATTAAATTTGGCAGCTCTAACCATCCTAACTGATTCAGATTGATACAGTGATGAGTTCTATAGGAGGACCCAGCTGCAAATCTGGCAATATTGTTGTAGGAGGATGTAAGTTTACTCAGATTACTTCTACATATTTTGGTATAGATAGGGGAGGCATAGAGCAAGGTAGAGATGAGGTGGGTACGAGCAATAGTAACCCTGGCTGGAGGTGTAAGAAAGGGTTTTATTCTATAGAGGGAACCTAGTTTCTTGTTTACTATTTTTATGGTGTTATTAATGTGAGGTTCAAAGGACAAGTTGTTATCTATTAGTACCCCGAGTAGTTTGGTGGTTGGTTCTGGAGATATTATAGTTCCATCATTTGAAGTAATAGTAAAGTTAAGTGGGGAGGTTCTGCGGATTTGTCTTTTGAAATCCTGGACTCTTCACATAGTCATTAATTAGCAAGTCACTATATGCCATTTGAATATTAATCCCAGCACATCTCTTGCAGTTTAATGGGTTGCCAGATGCAATTTCAATAAATGTGAGATTTAATGTTGCTTATTATGGGAATACTTTAATTACTAATGGCTGTCAATGTTTTTTGTTGTAAAACTTGAAATAAAAGTTTTAAATTAAATCTAACTCTCTGTGGTCACTGTATATATCTTTTCTATGCATACACCCCTTATATACAGATTTATATATATATATGTATATATACCTATATACACATATATATTTTTTATTTTTTATATATTTTTCCATACATATGATTTATCACAATTATTAGTTTGTATAGGGACTATGTGAAATGTGGTTTCTGGGACAAATGTTTTTTATAGATGTATTGGTTTTCTTATCTCACATTAAACAAATAGAATTTTTAGAAATTTTGAAATATCATGTGAGTGTTTTAAGGTATTTAAGGAATTGTGGGATTTTTAACAGTTGTCTGATGAAGGGGTAGAACCCTGAAAGCGCTAACATCTTTGTATTGTGAGTTTCATGAAAGATTTTAATTTATTTTATTTTATTTTATTTATGTTTGCTATCTTTAATAAATTTCCTAGTCTGAGAGAGTTGACTGTTGCATGTATAATTCTGCCTCGGGTAAACCCACTTGATTTCTTGAGAGGATATTGTATTTTAGTAGGTAGTCAAGGTTTTGACTGAAGATGACTCTTTTAAGAAGCTTAATGAGGGAGGGAGGAAAGAGGACCAGAAAGCATTAATTGATCTGGATAGCTTTGTCTTTGACATTGCTGTTATAATGGCATTTTTCCAATGAGAACAGAATATGCCTTGCACAAAGAAAAAGTGTATTGTTGAAGGATAAAGTTTTTAAAAGGTTTACTGAACCATAGAAACAATAAATCTGAAACATGACTACCATGTTTAGGTAGAGTCAGAACATTTATCAGCTAGCATTAAATGCAGCTCTCTAAGGTAGAATGGGTTGGAGGGCATGGAGATGTAGGGAGTCAAGGAGGAGACATAGGTGAGGAGGTAGTGATATCTATTTTGCAGGGCATGTAGGGATTTAACAAGGAGACATAGGTGAAGAAGTAGTGATATGTGTTTTGCAGGGGATGTAGGGATTTAACAAGGAGACATAGGTGAAGAAGTAGAGATATGTGTTTTGTGGGTGATGTAGTTATTTAAGGAGGAGACATAAATGAAGAAGTAGTGATCTCTGTTTTGCAGTCTTGCAGAGAAGGCAGAGTAATCAGAGGGGTGGAACTACTAGGAATATAACTTACTTGTGACCGGAACATTCTACGATTGGACAATAAAGTAACTTGTTTTTTTTACAGTAATAGCTGACCTTTTGCCTCCTAATTGCCTTTTTACACTCATTTCTAGGAGAAACATAAATATACTTACAAATTCTCAGCTCAGTTTTCCATGTAAACTAAGATTTGTGGAGCCATATTTTTTGTTATACTGGAAGAAAGTAATAGGGCAGATATCACCTAAGTTTGGTTATTATACAGCTATGGAGAAGTAATACTTTGAAATCATGCCTGGCTAAGATCCCAAACCTTCCTTGCTGGGGAGGATGGCCATCCTTTTGGATGGTCTGTTAAATCCTGACAATATTTATTGATTAAAAGCCCAAGACTTGGTTATAAAAAGAGAGAGAGAGAGAGAGAGAGAGAGAGACTGCACATGTGAGTTAAAGGAGATATATCAAACATTCTTCTAGCAGTTCTTCTGACTTTCCTTTGACTTGTCCTCCTTTAATATGTTAGGCATCTCTCTCTCTCTCTCTCTCTCTCTCTCTATATATATATATATATATACATTTGAGAGCACTTTACATGCTCGAATTACTGAAAGCTCGAATTGCATATGGTCGAGACCATATGCTCGAGCTTTCAGTAACTCAAATGTATAAAGTGTTAAAAAATAACACTTTACTTACCTTAAAACATTACTTACACACAGAGGCAAGGACCCCTGTATGCTCTGTGTGTAAGTAATGTTTTAATTTTTTTTGCGATGCTGACAGGAAATGGGAAATCTCCCATTTTGCGCTTCCGCACACAGCGCAAAATGGGAGATTTCCCTTTTTCTCACTGTAGTGCGATCTCGTAGTTGGTATATTTAAGTAGGGGGGTGTGGGGGCACAGCCCCCACATGGGGGTGCAGGGGGGCTTAGCCCCCCCTGCAAAAGCGATATTTGACTTTTTTTTTTTTTTTTTTTTACGTTTCATTTTAGGAGTTTGAGTTTCCAAAAATCGAACTTATTGTCTAGACCATATGAAGTTCGGGATTTTGGGAATTCGAGCTTCATATGTATATATATATATATATATATATATATATATATATATATATATATATATATATATATATATATGCATATTGTTTCTTGCATTGCATTCCTATAGCTGTTCATAGCCAAATTGTTTGTAAACTTTTGGAGTTTCATTTTTTACTTTCTCTATGCTTTTCTGCTGGATCATGGCTGAAACTGGTCCTTTTTGGATCATTCCAGTACAGCTTAACAGTCAATAATTAAATAATAATCAAATTTCTGCAAAAAATCAGTTAATAAATAAATATTCACATTTAGTCCCACAGCTCTTGATCTGTTGGCTGTACTATTCAGTTTGGTTATTTATTGATGCATTGTTTCTGTCTAAGGATTGTGCCGTAACTTGAATTTCTGTTAGCCTGACACTTAAAGGCCCTAAGGTGCTAGAAGTTTGCAGATTTGAGGCCCAACAGTCTGGATGCAGTGGCAGAGATCCCAAGGAAAGGGTTATCTTTGTAGAATCTGTTGATAGATACGCTACTCCAGAATTAGCCTAATGGATCGTGTGTGTATGTGTCTGTGTGCCCATGTGCTCACACTCATATGCATGTGTGTGTGTGTTCACGCATGCACATGTGTTTATGTGTGTGTGTGCGTGTGTGCGTGTGTGTGTGTGTGTGTGTGTGTGTGTGTGTGTGTGTGTGTGTGTGTGTGTGTGTGTGTGTGTGTGTGTGTAGGACCTATAGAGATTATGAGGTGTTCTAGGGGACAAAATATTTCGAGTATCGGCAAGGTTTCCTTCATAATTACCCTAGGTTGAAGAAGAGGAGTAACGAGAAACTGGTTTTGATCTTCTCTATTATAAAAATATCTTTGTTTGATAGAAGATACTTTTTTATCTTCCTACTTAGAGTTTTTCTTATTCCTGCATCAAATTCACCATCTTTTTTAGCAGTTTTCTTCTGTATAAAATTTGAAAAATTTGGTGATGAGGTAGTGAGACTGGATCAAAGAACAAACTTACAAATTTAAACCAAATATGATGATATGGTCAGCATATATTAAGAGAACTGAACAATTTTTCATATAAATTATATTTCTCAGGAAAAGCACGTCTCAACATTACTGACCATCATAGGTGTTGCTACATATCGGTTACTTCAAACCTTGATTTAGCCAGGATAAAAGCTACAAACAAATCACTGAAATGATAAATGAGCATTCTGATCCCAAGCCATCTACGAGAGCAGAAGGGTTTTATTTTAGTAGCTGTAGAAGAAAGAAGTAAGACTCCGATGTAATATGCTGCTGAGCTGAAAAAATGTGCAATGAACGGCGAATCTGGTACAAATATGGATGGAGTTCTGAAAGATGGGTTTGTCTGTCACATTTGAAGTGAATCGTGTCGAAAAAGATGTTACCTGAACTGAATTAAACATTTTCAGTGCCATTTGAGATTGCTTTGAGTATATAAACAACAGACAGATATAAGCGATGGCTGATGAAGTATGAGATGTTGTTGGTGCAATTCACAGAGCTGAAATTCAGCAGTAAAGCAGAAAACTTTGTTATCATTGTAATAATAGAAACCCGAACCCTCAGAACTGCAATTTTAAAGAATCAAAATCGCATTGTTCTTGGAAAATTGGACATATCAATGCAATGTATCATGGGAAGATGTAGTCTCAAGTTAAAAAAAATCATGAAAAGAATAATTGAAATATACAGGTGACTTCCTTACAGGTAAGAGTAAAGAAGCACGCTGGTTATATATAGTCTGCCATCAAATATGATTTGTTCAATTTCTTTTTTTCAGTCTGAAATCAGAAGGATACACAGAAGGTGGCTGTCTTTTGGGGGTGGGGGATGCATGCTGTATGTACATATGGGAAAAACAATATATGACTGTGGGCATTTATGCCTTAATTTTCATCTCAATTTAACACCTAATGGAGATACACAGAAAATGATTACCTATTTTTTAAGGAGGTAGGGGGCAGGTACTATTCCTTGATATGATATATGCATCCTCACATGCATTCGTCTTTTCAGTTTATCGTGAGTTGGTGTTTTGTCAGTTTTGAGCATTAAAACTTCAAATACAACTTGTTTCTTCATTGAAATTAAAAAGTAAGATTAAACTTCTTTCCATACACATGATTGTTGTTCATAGGTTTGTAGATTCCTAGAATTATGAGTAGTTACTAGGCTATCAGCCAAAGAGACATCATAAGCCTAGTCAAGCTTACCCAAATTTACCAAAATATTGCTGATGTGCCACATGTGAATACCCCAAGGAATTTTGTGGTTATTGTATAGGCTTGTTTATAACCGGGTGTAACAAACCAGGGGTAAGGTTGCAATTTCTCATCCACTGGTCCAAGTTACATTTGAATAGAGTTAGACATGAGCTTTGCTTCACATGGATGGGGAGCATGTTCCAGAGAAGGGGTAATCTTTCAGTCACATACCTGTCCTTCTAACATGTTATGTTTATGTCACAGATGATGTTTAGCTTATTAAAATTGGCATTTCTGATGCTATTTGTTTTGTAGTTTTGCAACAAATCTATCAATGTGTGATCAGAGGATGTCTTGTAGGCTAGACACAGAGCATTACACAGTAGTCTGTAGGAGACTGAGAACAGGGATTGAACTTTCAGGCAGACTATATAGAACTTGTTTACCCCCTGTATTCTTTTTGTGAGGAAACTCTGTGGTTTCTCAAGCTATTTCAAGTGCCCGGTCAGGTACATGTTGATGAATGTATTGTGCCCAATAATCTGTATGATGAGAGTGGAACAATGACATCCTTGGACCTGAATGCCATGCCCTTACTTGCAAGTTGTGCAACATACTATGATTTTCTCAACACAGTAAATGTGGTGGCCAAAGTTCAGGTTGCTGTCAGCATGCATTTCCAGATCCCAACCCACTGGGTCTATTTCAGGGGTATATTTTTGATGTGGCAATTTCCAGGAGTATGGCTTTCCAAAGTATACTTTTATTCATTTTTTTTTTTACATTGAGCTTTAGTCCAAGGCTCTGGCACCAGTTGTTTGTGTTAGGCCCTTTTGAAGAGTATCTATATCTTTAAGGGATTCAATGACCATGCTTAACTTACAGTCATCTGCAAACCTGGTAAGCCAAAGGCCCTTGATGTTTGCCTTGACTTCAGACAAGTAGATGCCAAAAAGAAAGCCCCTAGCACCAATGATTGTCGGACTCCACTAGTGACTGGCTTTACTGCGGAGGACAATTCTCAAATCCTAGCTTACTGTGTCCTATCAGTGAGCCAGCTGGCTATTTATCTAGTGATATATGGGTTAATCCTACTTTTGTAAGCTAAAATACAATGCCAAAGTGAGATATTGTGTCAAACACCCTAGCCAGTTTGAGGTAGGCAGTGTGTGCACTGGTTTGCCCTTGAACATAGCTTTAGTGATCTTCTTGAAGATGTTTGTCAGGTTAAGCATTCATTACCTGCCTTTTGACAAAAACAAACTGGGTAGAGTTCATAATCCAGACAATCCTCATAGTAGTCAGACTACTCTGCTTCAATCCATAATCCAGGCCATCCTCACAGTAGTCAGAGTACTCTGCCTCATTTCATAATCCTGGCTAGAATCACATGACTAGTTCCTCACCCACTGTTCCTGTTTGAGCACTCTGCCTTTCTCCTCACTCATTCTTCCAATGATGAGCATTTCCTATCTCCTCCTACCATGCCTATGTAGGATATTTGCCACAACCCCCTACTTCCTGCTGTCTACCCCCTATCCCCTACTCCCTACTCTCTACTCCTTAATGATAGCATCTTGAGTATTTCCTTCTCTAAGTTTGTCACTGGTAAGCATCCCCTATCTTCTCACATCTGACCTGTCAGGCTCTGAAGTCACTCTATGTACTCTCACTTGTTCCAGAGATGATAACAGTATTTCACTTCAACCAGTGCCTATCCTATTAGCAAACTGTGCTGACTGTCTTCCTGTTGTCCTTTCCCCAGTACTAGTTAGTGACCCTGACTCCAACCTCTGCCATCCTGACATTGACTCTTATCCCCTCCCTCCATTCTCTCCTATTTCAGCAGGTGGCTTCAATCCACAATGGCATGCCACTGATTAGACCCTAGAATTACAGACACGCTAACACAATGGCAGTTTGTTTGCACTGCCAATCACACAGCTAGTGATAATCTCGTACTTGTCCATCTTCGAAGCACACTGCCATAGCTTAAATAATCAGTGGTCACACTAAACCAATACACCACAGTGGGCAATCAGGGTCTGGTACCACTCTTTTAATGAGGTATGTAAATGAAGACTTATACCACATTAGCATTATATTTAAGAGGCTTTCTTGGTTTGATATGCCTAAAATTCAACTGTAGAGCTGCTGATAATCAGACTGCCACATGAAGTTCACTGTAGCCCACCCAGAAATCATCCACAGGGTCATTTGTACTCTAATGGCTGGGTGCCCTTCCTGAATCCTGATCATTCTTTTTATACTGCAGAAACAAGAAGTATAATCAATTGCAATGGTTGCAGACACAATCATTGACAGCTAATAAGCTGCAAATCACTCAGATTACAGCATGTGTAGAAATGCTATGACACTGTATTGACAACCTTTTCTCTTACTTGCTATACATAAAGAATTGCTGCACAGTCTCTGCACACTAGATACAACATTTTATACATTTATTGTACCTGCATCATTGCATTTCTGCTGAACCTGACAAAATAGAACTTGATTAAATTAATGCAAATGATAAAGTTGTGCACAGTAAACTAAAAACATCAAGTTAATCACAACTGTCGACACTAAAAAAATATAACTGATTAATGTTGACTTCTAAATTCCATTGGAACATTAGTATTTCTATTTAATAAACAACTATGACAATCAATAAAACTCTAAACTACTCTTTTCTGGCACTAAAAATGGACTCTCAACAACAGCAGGACATTTATATATGCAAGTTTGCCAGTGAAACAGTAAAACATTCTTGAAATGATAAAGTTTACATGATCTTCAATTTAAAAGTGATGTTATTTTAACATGGTATTTAGGATGAAATCACACATATGCATTCCATCTGTTTTGTCATTACTGCTCCTACATTTTTGTCAAACTAACTGCATCACTATCTCTAACAGTTGAACATGCACACATTTCTGTTTGGAAACTAAATGTTTCATTTTCGTCTGCCTCATGTTTGTACAAAACATTCATTACACATTCTTTTCAAATGGCATAAACATGCTTAGATCTTACTTTCCAAACTGTTTTATCATTATAAAAAAGGCATTGTATAAATAGCTTCCTAATCTGAATTTTGGAAACTGTAGGAACATCAACTAGCTACTTCATCTTGGTCATAATTGGACACTTTTCCCTTCCCGCATGAGGTTCCTGAACTGTTTGGTTCATAGGTGATTAAAAGGCTAATGGCCAAGGGGTCCTTTTTAAGCCTAACCATGCTTCTCAAGAACCAATCCCTGTGCCTTGTGCTTGGGAAGTAAACACATCAACCATTATGCTATGCTACTACCGCACATTCTCATAACTTAAAAAGAGTTATAGCATGCTCTCAGTTGTTCAGCTCCTTTTTCTAACCATGATTATGCACTATTCACTGTATATTCCACTTCTGTAAGTATAATGTGCAAGCATCTACTTAAACCAAGGTTCACTGTCAAACATAATTTTCCCTATGAATTCTTAAACAATTGCAGGGAAGCCATTGTGTAATCAGTTTCTATTCTCCTCAACTGCTCTATCAAACGTTGAATCTTTGCTTGTGCTGTTGCACAAAGATCTCACTTTTGTTTTCACTCTCTAAAATCAAAGAGAAATGTGTGCACTCTCAATTTGTGTAACATTTCATTACCTCTAACTAGATTTCCAGCACTCAGAAAAAGATTTAAACCAAACTAAAGTACGTATGTTGCAATCATTGAAGCTGTTGGTTATATTTATAGCCAACTCAATTGCAACAAACTACTTGTCATACTCTTATTGGACCCTTTGAAAGTATCTGGCACAATATGTCAGGCAAAGCTAGATCAAGTGATCTGGAAGGCTATACTTTGCATTCTGTTCATATATGTGGTACTTTAGCTGCCTAGGACACATGGACAGGCAGTTTGATGGAATAGAACTATTTTCAGTGTCATCTAATTAGTTTAGAAGTGCTTAGAACTCCAATTTGGTTGTCTTTATTTCTCAGCATTTTGAATAATATTCTTTAATAATATAGAAATAAAGTACTTTTTCAATATATAAAAATGATTTCCACTATTATATTAGCTGACCTTACATTTGACTATATTAATTTATATTTTCCTTACTGGAATGATACCTTAACACAATGGAATGCCCTCTGTAAATCATGTTAAATTGGCTATTCTGGGTTTTCTCTTCCAACATTTACCATACACCTTAGTTTCCTTGTTGTCTTATACCTCTAAACAAAGCTGAACTTCCAGTCTTTTGCCTTTGACACTCCAGTTGTTGCTAATATTGATGCCACTCTAAGTCAATTAAACTTGAATCTCTATATAACCTCCTTTGACCTTATATCATTGAGAAAGCAAATTCTACTGAGAGGTTTGGCTGTTTTACTTTAACTCAGCCAAAAATCAACAAATGGGAACAATTCTGTCATTGAAACAAATTCTATTAAAAAGTTTTGGCTGTTTCACTTAAACACAGCTAAAGTTCAACATGAGAGCAATTCAATACTCAGAAAAATTAAAAGAATCTGACAGAGTATGCAATCTGATTATTTCTCCTACATAGAAAATCATATATGACACCAAACATAGAGGGAATCATATATCACACAAAACATACAGGCACAAAATTTCCTGGATGATCTAAACCCAAACTCCCTATACCAAATTGTCCATACCTGAACCAGGGGTGCAAACATACTGGATCTGGTCCCCACTAATATGGTTGAGTGCTGCATCTCCTCACTGTAATGTCTTCTGTGGTAAGGTCAGATCACAAAATGGTTTCCGTTGATTAAAAATAAAACTTTGAACCCCAGCTAACCCTGTAATATTCAGGAACTACTTTAAGGCTAGCTTCTTACTATTAAGTGATAATCTAGCAAAATTTCAAGTCCCCGTAAACCCTGAGAACACTGCTGCCTTTGTGGAACTGTTCACAGAAATCCTATAGAAGCATGTTAATATTTGCATAGAGACAGCTGTACCCACCAAGAAGAAGTACAGAACTAACTCAAAAAACAAGCCACCCTGGTAAAATCACAATATCAATAGGCTGTATAACAGAAGGAAGAAATCATGGCAAAAATTAGGAGGTGCAGCACCCAGCAGGATAAAAGCACTCTCATCAAACTAAACAAACAACTCAGAGGACAAACTAAGTTTACGAAAGGCAACTTTGAGGTAATTTGTTCTAACGGGCCTAAGACAACTACAAGACATTTTTTAGATACATTTGCAACTCAAAGGCAATACACATGTGTGTGCAGAACTCATTGTTAATGAAAACACCTATACTCAGCCAGAAGATATAGCAAACCTACTGTCCGAAAGATTCAGCTCCAACTTCACCCCTCTCTCCCCTCAATCTACCCTCAGGAAATACCATCAGTTGTAACTCCCCATGCTATCACTAGGGAGCAGGTCCTTAATGCTCTCTCTAAGGCCAAGAACACTGCATCAATGGGCCCAGATAATATCCCAAGATGTCTTCTAAACAGCAAGAAACATGACCTATCAGGTCCTCTGGAATTGTTATTTAACTATAGTCTCCAAACAGGCTTCATGCCTCATGAATGGAGAACATCAACAGTTATCCCTCTGCACAAAGGTTGGCCATCTACAGACCCTGGAAACTACAGACCCATAAGTCTCACTAGTCTCATATGCAAAGCCATGGAAACAATTATTATGGAAATGATAAATAATGATATAGGAAACCTCCTGACACTGGACCCAACCCAGTTTGGTTTCATCAAGGGCTGTTCATGTCTACTGAACCTATGGACTCCTTTGTGAAGGTCATCAAAGCAATGTATGAGGACAAAATGGTTTGCACTGCCTACCTTACCCTGGTCAAAGCTTTTGACACAATACCCTACTTAGGCATTGTTGACAAACTCAAGAGGTTAGGTACAAACCCTTATGCCACCCAGTGTATAGCCAGACAGGACCCAGGAAGTTAGAAATGAGGAGTCCACCCCTACCAAGAGGACAGTTGCAAGTGAAGTCCCTGAAGGACTGGTCTTGTGACTGCTACTTTTTGGCATTTACTTCTCTGACATCAAGGGTAATGCCAATGGCCTTTGGCTGACTAAATTTCCAGATGATTACAAATTAGGTAGAGTCACTGAATCCCCACCCAAAACAAATGTTCTCCAGGAAGGGGTGACACAAAAAATAATTGGTGTCAGAGCCATGGACTGAAAATAAATACCAAGAAATGCATAATAGCACCCTTTGGGAAGTCATCCACCTCTGGTAACTATCATATTGACAACACACTCCTAAGAGTTGGCCCAATAGTTGACACTTGAGGACAAACATAAACAGTAATCTAGCCTTTGACCATCATGTGTCTCCAATACTGAGGAAATCATTTTATGTTGTACAACTTAAAAACAAAGGAAGTCTTTGTTCCACTGTATTCAGCATTCATCCAACCTATCATTGAGCTCAATGTCCCCTTTGGTATGCACCTAACTAGGCATATCCAACAACTGGAACATCCACAGAGATCCCTCACTAAAAGAATACAAGGCATAAGTAACATGTCCTGTGCAGACTGCCTGAAGGCCCCATCCCTGTATTCTGTCTCTTACAGGCTGTTGAAGGGAGATCTATGCCTGGCATACAAGGCATTATCAGACCCCCACACATACCTTCTGCATAACCACAAAGCAAACAGCATCAGAATTACCCATTCTAAAGATTTAAACCTTTCCTATGATATAAATAGGATATGCTGGAGAGACAGATATGTATCCCAGAGACTACCCCTTCTCTGGAACAGGCTTCCCATCCATGTGAAGCACAGTTCTTCCTTAACCCAAGTGTAGCTTGGACAATTGGATGGAGAACAGGGAAGCCATCCCTGGTTTGGCATCTGTCTCTCTAATGAACACAGGCAGGCTATAAATGACTCATCTTCCAGGCTCCTGCTTGTAAACATTTCATCGCCCAAGCCCCTGCTTACCCTTATCAAGGGCATGAGAACTTTTCAGAGATTTGGGATGCATGGCTAGGCTTAAAAAGGCCCTTGTGGTCATTAGCCTAGTAAATACCTATCAACCTATGAACCCATAATGCCTGTCATTAGAATGTCACTTCATAGCTACTTCCATATCTCATATATTCTAGACATCTGTATCAGATCTTCTCCCACCCTTCCAAAAAAAACAACAGCAGGTTCATAACAGAGTATCCCATATTGCTACAGGCCACTGTTACATATGGTGTACAGCTTTAAATGCTTCTGGGCATGATATGTTGTACACTTTCTTCTACAGTTTTAAGTCTGGTTAAAGACTACATGGAGATTAGGTCATATTCTTGGTATTTCTGTATTGTTTATTCACTACAAAAAAATCTAACCATCAGTATTAAAAGTCTTGTCATCTATGAAAAAAAATAGAAATTTGGAACCAGATCAGTTTGTTCCATATTATAATTGGTCATAACTATTTGAAGTTATTATTTTCTTTTCTTTTTTTAATTTATTTTATTTGATTTTAAAACAATAAGATAAACAAATCAATTATAAAACAAACAAATAACTAGTTATAAAGGTCCACAGCTGATCAATACATCAAAGTTATACATATAAACGATTAATATTTTTTAAACAAGTCTTTAAGTTCAAGCCAAGATTTATATGAATGTGTAATATTAGAAGTTCTCATCTTGACAGCATGTAATCCACCACTGTGAATCATTTTTGCTATACTAATACATTCAACACTAGAGGGGGTAACTTTACTTTTCCAATCTTTAGTAATTACTTTTCTGGCTATAGCAAGAATAGACCAAAGAAGAGGTGGTTGGATTTTTTGGGATTATCTCAGAGATGGGAGCATTAAATAAAAATAAAGATTTAGAAATATTACATCTGTCTGACCATAGTGCTTGAATGAAGTTATTAATTTATTTCCAAAAAGGGGAGGTGACATCACATTCATACACCATCTGCATCTAATCAGCTATTATTTCAGAATCATATCTCCAGCATTTAATTCTATTTGATTTATCTTCTTCTTCTTCTTCTTCTTTCAGCTGTACCCGTTAGGGGTCACCACAGCAGATCAACTGTTTCCATTTCTTCCTGTCCTCTGCATCTTGCTCTGTCACACCAACCACCTGCATGTCCTCTCTCACCACATCCATAAACCTTATCTTAGGCCTCCCTCTTTTCCTGTTACCTGGCAGCTTCATCCTTAGCATCTTTTTTCCAATATACTCTGCATCCCTCCTCAGCACATGTCCAAACCAACGTAATCTTGCCTCTCTGGCTTTGTCTCCAAACCTTCCAACCTGGGCTGATCCTCTAATATACTTATTCCTAATCCTGTCCCTCCTCGTCACACCCAGTGCAAATCTTAAATCTTCAACTCTGCCATGTCAAGCTCTGACTCCTGCCTTTTTGTCAATGCCACTGTCTCCAACCCATATAACATAGCTGGTCTCACTACCCTCTTATATACCATCCCTTTCACTCTTACTGGTACTCGTCTGTCACAAATCACTCCTGACACTCTTCTCCACCCACTCCATTCTGCCTGTACTCTCTTCTTCACCTCACTTCTACACTCACCATTACTCGGAACTGTTGATCCCAAGTACTTAAACTCATCCACCTTCGCCACCTCTACTCCCTGCATCCTCACCATTCCTCTATCCTCCCTCTCATTCACACACATATATTCTGTCTTAGTCCTGCTGACCTTCATTCCTCTTCTCTCTAGAGCATATCTCCACCTCTCCAGGGTCTCCTCCATCTGTTCCCTACTCTCACTACAGATCACAATGTCATCTGCAAACATCATAGTCCACGGGGACTCCTGTCTGATCTCATCTGTCAACCTGTCCATCACCACTGCAAATAAGAAAGGGCTCAGAGCTGATCCTTAATGTAATCCCACCTCCACCTTAAATGCATCCATCACTCCCACCGCAGACCTCATCGCTGTCACACTACCCTCGTACATATCCTGTACCACTCTTACATACTTCTCTGACACTCCTGACTTCCTCATACAATACCACAACTCCTCTCTAGGCACCCTGTCATATGCTTTCTCTAAATCCACAAAGACACAATGCAACTCCGGGCTTGGGACTGGCACAAATAAATGCACTGGCTTGTGCATCCCCAGTGGCTGGGTTAATTATATTTGATTTATACATAACTGTAATTTTGTTAGGAGTGATAAAAGCTCTGTGTAAGAATTTCCAGGTAAACATTTTCCAGTATAATGAAAATGTGGTTTTATCTGTAGATTTTAATATTATTTTTTGTATTCTTCGGGGAAGTCTTCATAATTAATTTTTGAGGAATAATTCCAATAGGAATTTTCTAAATATGAGAACTCTAACATAAGAATTTTATACATTTGTGAAAAATATGATTTATTTTTCATTGCATTATTACTGATATTTATTAAGAATTTCAGTAATTTGGGAATCAATTTCTTATCTAGGTTAAATATCTTATTTATCTTTGTATTCACAAAGTCTAAATGTTTGTAAAATTAAGCAGTTCTCAGAATCTTGATTGTATGTGGACCTTACATTTTTCAACAGTATATATATAAATATATGTATATATATATATATATATATATATATATATATATATATATATATATATATCAGTACCATTTAAGAATTGATGCCAATAAAGTTGTTATTTTGTTGATTCAATACTAACATTTTGTTCAAGTTATGAGCTTCTAAGCAGTCATTTGTATATGCAATTGGAAACTAAAAATATTAAGTCTTTACTACAATGGTTTGAATATATGAACTTTTTGGAAACAGGGAATGATGATTTAAAGGGTGAATTTGAGAAGAGAATGTAATTCCATTTACGCAAAAATCTTTTAATAACCAGATAAAACTATTAGGGGCTATTTGTTTATGACTGGTTGTGATATAGTTATTATTTACTAACAATATTTCTTGATGTATTTGTTTTCATTTTGAATCATAAGATGAATTTATCCACAAAGCTGTAACTTTTACAATTGTTGAAGTAGCATATGATTGAATATCAGGGAATAATGTTCCACTATTATCCCTACCTTGTTTGCACCAGTCAAAGAATACTCTTGGGTTTATTGGGATGCCAAACAAGTAAGTAGAATATTATTTGTCTTCTTCATTCATTTTTTTGATGGAGATAGTATTGAAGATTGTAAGACAAACAATATTTTAGGGAGAATTACAATCTTAATAAGCATTAATCATTCATCCAAAGTAAAGAAGAATTTGTTTCAATTGGAGACTAAACTTAAGATTTTATTAACAAGCTGTTAAAAGTTTGTTTGCATAATTTCTTTACTATTAGTCATAATGGTTATACCAAGGTATTTCATTTGATTGCTATTCCAATTGAAGTTAGAATATTTTTTGCATGTTTTTAAAATTTTTTATTAATTAATAACATACCTGTTTTATTATGATTAAAACTTAAGTTTGAGATTTCCTCAAAATGACTCATAGAACTAATTATATCTTCTAATGGATTTTCTATATTTCCTATTGTTAGAAAAATTTCATCAGCAAAGAGTTGTATCTTTAGTTCAAAATCTTATTTTATTTTGATACCATAAATGCTCTTATTGGCTCTAATACTACTAGCAAAGGGTTCTATAGCTAATGTAAAAAGTAAAGGTGATAATGGACAGACTGGCTTTGCACCTTTTTGTAGTTTAAAGGAATTAGAAAGAAAATAACCTATTTTAACATAAGCACAAGCGTTATTGTATAACTTAGAAATTAATGCAATTAGCTCAGGTGAGAAATTATACACTTTAAGTGTTTTAAACAGGTATGACCAATAAACTGTGTCAAAAGCCTTATCTAAATCAAGACTAATGAAAGAAAGTTCTTTTTTATTTTTATTTGCACAGTGTATTAATGTATGTATTCTTATTATGTTATCCTGTACTTATCTGTTTAAAAATAAACCCAGTTTGATCATTGTTAATTAGTTTAGGTATAAGTGGATTAACTTTGTTAGCTAAAATGGACATGAAGATGTTATAGTCCACATATAAAAGTGAAATGGATCTGTATGATGGACACTTTGTAGAATCCTTATCTTGTTTTAAAATAAACAATATAATGGAATATTTCCACGATGGGGGGGGGGGGACTTCAGCAGTTGTTTTTATTTCTTTATATGCCTTATCTAATATTTTAACTGCATCATACAGTAGTATTTTCTATAGTTCTGGTATAAGACTGTCTAAGCCCAGCTCCTTATTATTTTTAAACTGTTTTATTTGATCTTTTATTTTTGTTAAAGTGAATGGTCTATCTTTTTTATTTGTTCACTTGTTAGTTTATTATTTATATTTTCCATTAGAAAATTTAAACTATTATATTTTTATAGAATATTTTAAAGCCCTCAAGAATACCTTTAGTATCTGTTTTTCTTTCTTTTTTATTATTTATATGCATTATAATATCTTTGATATGATTTTGTTTATTCATTTTCTTTGACCTAAGAGCAAGTTTAAATGGTTTACTGAATAAACCTGAAGTTTAAGGTTTTCCAGGTTTAGTGAAACATTATGATTTAGAATTTCAACATATTTTGTATTTAAGTTTTTAAGTTCACAGTACTGATAGAGTCGTTTGGTTTTAGATTTAACTTTAGTGTATCTATTCTGGCCTGCAGTGTATTCAATTATTTGCCCCATTCTCTTGTTTTACTAATATACCAGCTTGTAACTCTTCCATTTAAGTAAGCCTTTAGTGACTGCCACAGGACAATGTCAGATACTTCACCATTCATGTTTATTTCTAGGAAATTTTTGATCTCTTTAACATACCAATCCTTGAATCCTTTTACTTTAATAATGTATACTGGTACTCTCCTATGATGTATTAAATTGTCAGTTTTTAAAATAAAATTAATGATTATAGCATTATGGTCCAATAATGGACATAAAACTATTGAAACTTCTCTGATATGTGATACCAGATTATAAGAGATCACACATTTTATCAATATTTGTTTGTGTTCCATATCTATATGGATAATGGGTAAATTGAACTGAGTTTGTTTTCCTTAACTTATATATATATATATATATATATATATATATATATATATATATATATATCTTTTAAATTCGTTAAATGTATACAATTCATTAAGTATTTGGTTGAAGGTGTGATTCTCAGATTTCTATCTGCAGTAGAATCTTTGATAAAATGCAATTAAAATCACCAGCCATTATGACTTCACCTTTCATGTAATAGGTTATAAGTGTCAAGTAATTTTTTTGAATCTTTAGCTCCAACCTCTGGAAATCCAATAACAGTTCACCAATGTATATAGCTTTCTGTTCCACTCAATTATAACAATACTTAACATACTGTTTTTATCAACATATGTATCTTCTAATTTATGCATTACTGGTGAGTTCTACCATAAAATGAGTGTACCTCTTCTTTTAGCTTGAAAGCCAGAACCTGCTAAAACCAAATAATTCTTTAATGAAAATGTATTTACATTTTTATTAAGTAAATGTGTTTCCTTTAGAAATACTATTTGAGCTTTATGTCATTGCAAGTATTTGAACAGACTCCCCCTCTTTACTGGGGTATTCAATCCATTTATATTAATAGATATGCATTTAAAATCAAACATTTATACAAAGAAAAACAGATGCATAATGAAATCACATTTATGTACAGAACTTATTATATACTTTATAGATAACAATATGAAATCTTCTGCTATGGACACAACTTTTGAAGCAAATAAAAATTACCTAATGAAAACATTCTACCATGGAATAATGTATTCCTAGTTTGTTGAAAAAGATGAACAAACTACCTCTCAAACTCTCCATTAGACTAACAATGATTAGCTCATGCCTCTGATTCATATTGTTTCTCATATTTTTAGTATGCATCATCTTAAAAAATCAGTGTTATTATGAATAAGAAAATTAAACAGGTGTTCAGAATCTTTATTATAAGTTGACCAAACTGAATATCTTTACAGTCATCTTTCCCTGTACCTCACATTATCTCCATGGCCTACTATAGGGAGGAAGTCAGCTGTTATTTTCCTATGTATGCATTTATATGTCAGATGATTTTATATTTATTCTGTTTTATTTACTATGTGTAAAATTGTTCAAAGGATCATAAGTTTGTAAATTAGTATCAGGCTAACTGTCCTTGTGGCCATTCCAAACCCAGTCAATTGTCCCATGTGAGAATCAAATCCTGCACCTAGTGCCTATAAGATGAACACCATAACCACTATGCCAACCTCCCACCCTTGTAGACATATTTATATTCTTTAACAATATACATATTTACTTATTCTGATCTCTTTCTGTTTGTGTTTGTATACTATGTTTGTACTACTACTACTGTATTCCTAGGTTTTATAGTTTAGCTATAATCCTAGTGTGGAGTATCATATAATAGAAGCTTTATATGTAACCTTATATTTTTGATACTCTTTAATTTATTACTAGTATTAGAATCAGTCCTATTTTTCCTTAAATGTTATGTCTAATAGTAACTGAACAAAGATCTGAAAAAATTTCCCTTTTAAGATTCAAACTCTCCATAATTAATGGTTCTGAGATATTAAGTTTTATTATCATTAAAAAGAGACAATAACAGGGAAACACAAGTCTAATTTTTTTAATGAGAAATGCTTTCCATAGGCTAGTATATAAACTGTCCTTTGGGTATACTGCAAGCATTCAGAATTATTTAATAACTGACAGTGGATTAGAATACAATTCAATGTCTTTTGCTTATCTAATTTGTATTCATTGACATCTTAGCATGTGATGCAAAATATTATGATTATTTACTTTTACACAGGAAGAAGTAACCTGGACAGTTCTTGGAATTTACAGATCTCCCACACCATCACAAAAGTTCTCATGACTCTTATTAAACTGCTTCAAGCTGGTCCTCATAACAAGGGCTTGCAAATGAACAATGTATCAGCTACAGTTCACACAAGAACATTCATGAGTGAATCCAAGCCACTTCCACAATATACGGCAATACCTCAAACCTTTCCAAACCACTAAAAAAAATTAAAAACATTTAAAAGTATATTACCACTAAAAAGCTATTGTATTTAAAGAAATAACATTTAATGATTCAGTAAGCACTATTTGTATGAGATGTTTAATTTAAAGCAGACTGTCATTTTTGTAAAGGAGACATAGAATATAAACTTGCATTAAAAGAATGACAGTTATGTGTGATCCAGGTTTAACTTGTAAAAATGTGAATGTTACTCTATTTGATAACATTCCAAAATTAACTTTTATATATTAAACAATCCAAATAATGCACAAAGCTGAGGGCACAAGCAGGACACTGGATACCAAAACGGATTGTTTTTATTTCGAAGATGCAAAATGAGGTTAAGCGCTTTCATCTAGAATCAGAACATTGATAGTAATAGTTCTCCCCATTATATACCTATAAAGCCGCCATTTACATCAATTATCAATCTAGCTTATAAACTTCATTTTGTCATTATTTAAAAGTAATGTATTACATTGTATAATGTTACAATCAATATCTTTCACACATAATTTATACACTGCATATATTGTTTAAAAATATATATTCATTTGCATATGTTAACAATTAATGACTGACTGTGATTACTGCAGACATAATAAATTCTTATCTATGTACAATATATTTTAAAAAATTCCACATGAATGAAATACTAGAGAATGTATGTATAAGAATGGATTACACTGTATGAAAATTTTCATTTTCCCAGAGTTTTATTCAAGGGATTCATGTGGAATTTTTTAAAATATATTGTACATAGATAAGAATTTATTATGTCTGCAGTAATCACAGTCATCGAGTCATTTTATTTTATTTTTAATTGTTAACATATGCAAATGAATATATATTTTTTAAACAATATATGCTTAGTGTATAAATTATGTGTCACGTTTGTGAAAGATATTGATTGTAACATTATACAATGTAATACATTACTATACTTTTAAATAATGACAAAATGAAGTTTATAAGCTAGATTGGATAATTGATGTAAATGGCGGGCTTTATAGGTATATAATGGGGAGAACTATTACTATCAATGTTCTGAGGAAGTCTAGTATTCTAGATGAAAGCGCTTAACCTCATTTTTGCATCTTCGTTTTGTTGTGGAAATAAAGGAAACAATCCGTTTTGGTATCCAGTGTCCTGCTTTTTGGTGCATGTGCCCTTGTGCTTGTGCATTATTTGGATTGTTTAAGTTGTAAGAGGACATTATTTCTTTATTAACTTTTATATATGTAAGAGACTATACTTTTATAATTTGTTTATAACATAGCATAACTTTCCTGGGTACTCTTGTATGTGAAGTATAAGTAGAAAGGATTCAGAGCAAGGTAATAACTGACAGTGGTTTAGAATGCAATTCACTGTTGTTTGCCTATTATCTAACATGTATTGTTTGACATTTAGTATATGATTCCAAATATCATGATTATTTACTTTTGGACAGGAAGAATTATCCTGGACAATTCTTAGAATTTTCAGAACTCCCGCAGCATTACAAAAGTGCTCATGACTCTAAGTTGTTTCAAGCTGGTTTTCATAATAAGGGCTTGAAAGTGAACAGTCCATCAATTGCAATTCATACAAAAATGCTCACAAGTGAATCCAAGCCACCGTCACACCACACATCAATCCCTCAAACTGCTCCAAACCACCAAAAAAAATCTCAAAGTATCCCAACCACTAAAAAGCGAATTGTACTAAAAAAATAATAATAACATTTAATGAGACAGCAAGCACTATTTGTATGAAAAGTTTAATCTAAAGTAGACTGTCATTTTTAGAGGCGACTTGACATATAAACTTGCATTAAAAGAATGACAGTTATATGTGATTCAGGTTTTACTTACAGAAGTGTAAATGTTGCTCTAATTATTTGATATCATTCCAATGGTAACTTTTGTATATGTAAAAAGCTATATTTTTTATAGTTTGTTTATAACATAGCATTTATTGAATGTCATTTAGTGTCATTTGTTGCATCTGAGAGAATGACCAAACTGTATATTACCACCCTAAATGGAGATGAATGTTCTCCAGCAGGGTATTAATGTACAAGTAATGCCCACTGAAAAATTAGTCTGATGCTTCAAGTTAGCATATCAAGCTTCTGTGGAGCTCGGACAGAAAATAACTAATGGCCGCCATTATTTTATGATCATTAAGCAGTGCTCCTGCTATTTAGCGAGTGTAAAATGTCAAAAAAAAGTAAAAGAAAAAGTGTGTGTGTGTTCTTGTCTGTGTGAGTAAGTGCATGTATGCATGTGAGTGAAAGCAAGATTGATTATGCCATTATTTTTTACTTGCTAAGCAGCGCTTTTGCTGTTTAGGGAGTGTAAAAAACAATAAACAGAAAAAAAGTGTTTGTGTGTATATATGTGTATGAGTATGTTTATGTTTCTGTCTGTGTGTGTGAGTGAATGCGTGCATGAAAGCAGAAGATACTGTGTGTGTGTGTGTGTGTGTGTGTGTGTGTGTGTGTGTGTGTGTGTGTGTGTGTGTGTGTGTGTGTGTGTGTGTGTGTGTGTGTGTGTGTGTGTGTGTGTGTGTGTGTGTGTGTGTGAAAGCAGATAAGACTGTATGCAAGAGAAAGAGAGAAAGAGAGATTGAGCGCTCCCTGGCAGCAGCAGCAGTTAGGAGGTCTGCAAACCTCTCGACACACCAAAATAAAGATTTTTGCCTCATATTTTTGGTATGGTCCTCATAAAATGTTGGTTTTCTGGTAAATCACTGGCAAAGCATTGAGAAATGAAGTAAAAAAATGACAGGCATTTGAATTTCAGACTTCATTCCCTTCAGAAAATGCATGCTAATGCAAATCTTGTTATTATATCAGGTCTATATTATCTCACTGAAAAGGCAACACAGCGAATGCCATTTTAACGACATGTAAACATCGAGCCACCACTTCTGCGAATGGCCAGAACATCGATTTTTTTCCAAGGGAAAAAAATCACTTGGCTTTCGCCTTGTAATTTCCCTTTTCCCCACTGTAGTGCGATCTCAGAGTTGATATATTTAGTTAGGGGGGTGTGGGAGGCACAACCCCCCACATTGGGGGGGTGTGAGTGGCAAAGTCCCCCACTTTGTAATGTTAATTATGGTGTTCTGTGTGTGGTTGGACTAATGATTTTTTTACCCTTGGAAAAAAAATCGATGTTCTGGACATTCGCGGAAGTGGTGGATCAATGTTTAAGTGTCGCTGAAATGGCATTCGCTGTATTGCCATTTCGGCA
Source organism: Protopterus annectens (assembly GCF_019279795.1). Classification (NCBI taxonomy): domain Eukaryota; kingdom Metazoa; phylum Chordata; order Ceratodontiformes; family Protopteridae; genus Protopterus; species Protopterus annectens. Next base: position 1,129,920,670 of record NC_056744.1, on the reverse strand, counting down.
AGATAACATAGACCCATTATATCAACTTTCTATGTTTGTAATAGCAATATTTAAAAACTGTCCCTATTTTTGGCTTTTTATCCCTCACTATTTATTGCTTTGTCCAGATTTCTTGTTCTAAGAGGTTGAGAATTATGCCTCTCAACCTCCTACAGCAACATATCTTTTTATATATTTTTAATGTAAAATGCTTCTTCCAACACCATTAACATATACTACAGCATGTTTGAAACATTAGGTGGAGGAACTATTTTACATCAAAAATATATAAAAAATAATATATTACTTAAAAAATAAAAAAAGTAAAACACAACAATTTTACAGAGATCACATTATCAAAGCACAATAATGCCCTCCAGGATGTGTATTAATGTATAATTGCATTAATGTGTAATTAACACCCTTCCAGGGGTGTAGAGGCCCTCCACCTACAGCATCAGGCCTCATTGCCCCCTTCGGCGGGCTTTAATTACACGTTAGAGAATGGGCAAACTGTACATCGGCACCCTGATTGGAGAACGAACACCCACTGAGAAACGAGTCTGCTCCTTCACGGCAGCATATCAGGTTGCCTTGGAGCTCAGACTGAGAAAATGCAATGGCCAGTGCTTTTGCTGTTTAGTGAGTGTAAAATAAAATAAAAAGTAAAGTAAAATAAAAAAATGTGAGTATGTGTTTGTGTGTGAGTGTATGGTTGTATGAGTGTGAGATAGTGACCGGTTTTACACTAGCTAAGCAGTGTTTTTGCTGTTTAGGAAGTGTAAAAAAAGTAAATGAAATGGGAAAAAAGTGTGTGTGCATTAGGGGTCTATATGTGTGTTTTTATGTTGCTGCCTGTGTGTGTGAATGGATGCATGCATGAAAGCAGAAGGGACTGTATGAGTGAGAGAGAGAGTGAACAGTGAGATTGACTGTAATCACTGGTGACTTACCAGAAAATAGCAGTGTTGGGAAAGGGCTAAAATATGATGCAAAGCCAAGAATGTTTTGCAAGATCTGGGATAGCTGAGAGGTCTTGGTGGTATTTACTAAAAATGTTTTGTTACTCAAGCAGGCCTGCAATTAATACATCTGTGAATATATATATATATATATATATATATATATATATATATATATATATATATATATATATATATATATATATATATATATATATATATATATATATATATATATATTTATATATATATATATATATATATTTATATATATATATATATATGGGTCTAGGTTACAACGTCGACAGATGAGAAGACCGACAGTGAATTCACTGACGCCAGAAGATCGACGGATGAAAACACCAACGCGGAGAACACCGAGATGGGGAAAGGATGTGTAAGTATGCGGTAGTGACGGACATTAGGGTGCGAGTAAGGTAAGTGTGCGATGTTGACGGTCTGTAGGGGTAGGGGTGGGTTAAGTGAGTTAGGGTTAGGGCGCGAGTTAGGTAAGGGTGCAGTAGTGAATGTTTTGGGTTAGGGGCGGGTTAAGTGAGTTAGGGTTAGGGCGCGGGTTAGGTAAGGGTGCAGTAGTGAATTGTTTTGGGTTAGGGGTGGGTTAAGTGAGTTAGGGTTAGGGCGCGGGTTAGGATAGTGTGCGATAGTGACGGACCTTAGGGTTAGGGTTTTGGTTAGGGTTGTGGATAGTTGTGTATGTAAGGTTTAATGTTTGTTTGTTAGGATTTAGGTGTGCTTGTGTTGTGTGTGTGTGGTTTTTGGTCAGGGAATTTGTTTTATTTATTGGTTGTTGTGATGATGTGTTGAGTGTGTGCGGTGTCGTGTTTGTGAACTGTCGATGATGTGGTGTCGGTGATGTCGTTGTCGATGTTGTGTGCTGCCGGTGTTATAACCTAGAACCATATATATATATATATATATATATATATATATATATATATATATATATATATATATATATCACATTTCTATAACACATCTCAGAACTGCACATTTCAGTGACACACACTCACAAGAATATATTCTTAATGTGTTTGCAGTTTTAGAAAACTGTTCCGTGATGTGCCATTTAATTACTTTACATGCAAACATTTTCTTGTACATACAAGTTTTAATCAAAGCCAGAACATGGAAAAATATTATTTTTAGAATATTTCAGTTAACAAAGAACAGTTTTGTTACTAATGGGCTGACTAGAAACTTGAGGAAGAAATGGAATGCGCTACATTTACATATATGGTTACTATAGCTCCCTTTTTTTTTGGCAGGACATAGCCCTCAACTTCAGAACCAGGAACAATTGCAGAAAGAAAAGGGACTGTCATGGAAACTTTATAAAATATTATTACTGCTTTTCATACCTCTCAAGTGTACCTCATTATGAGGAACGTACCTCATTTGGGTCTTAAAAAGTTAATGTTCCTCAAAGTTCCACACTGAAAGATTCTGTCACACATTCAGTGTTAGGAACTTTTTTCAGTGAAATCCAAGGTAAATAAAATTGAATCATATTAATTCATTAAAAGATCTTTTTTATACGTGAAACCAGCATATTTTAACCATTCTATAGCCTTCCTACTTGAAGTTGTTAGTAAGCCATTAGTATCTTCTTCTTCTGGCTTTTTCACTGTTAGGGGTCACTACAGCAGATCACCTGTCCACTCATGATTGGCAGTGGAGCTTTTTATGGTGTCGAGTTGCCAGCATGGTACCCAACCTTCCATGGAAGGCACACGAATGCACTCACACCTAGGGCCAATTTAGAGCATCCAATCCACTGATAGAATGTCTTTGGGATGTGGGAGGAAACTGGAGCACCCAGAGGAAACCCATGTGACCATGGGAAGGACATGCAGACTCCACACAGAAGGCACCCCAGCCGAGGATTGAACTGGAGAACCTCTTGCTGTGAGGCAGCAATGCTAACCACTGCACCACCACAGCCGCCATAGCAAGCCATTACTGTGTGTGTTCCACATTTTGCCCATTTGTTTCACATTATGAAGGCCAATGTTCCTCATTTTGGAGATGGAAGGTTGAGAGCTATGCTGCTTTTCCCCTTAGAAGCTGACAGAGCAAGACATTGTAAATTAATGTGCATTTTCAGAAATAAAAGGAAGTATAGAACTCTTAATTATTGACATTATTTATTAAATGCACTTCACCACCTTTTCTCCTCAAATCTCCAGATAACCTGGCAACAGCATCATTCAAGAGGTGTGCGTACCTTTGGACCATACCTCTCAATATGTTAGCATGAAAACTCAGGATAGAGCCACAAATAACAGGGAAGAAAGGAATGAAAATAAGAAGCGATTTTAAATTTTGCTCTTATAAACTTAGGAATTTACTAGAATAACAGAGTTTCTGTTAGCATGCATTTTATGAAGCAGAGGTGTGCATGTGAGAGAGAGAGAGAGTGGCAGCAACAGCAGTAAAGAACTTTGCATACCTCTGGACCTTTCAGCTGAAGAAATCTGGATAAAGCCTAAAGTAAATAGAAAACAAAGGCTCAAAAATAGAACTAGACTTTAATTATTGCTCTTATAAAATTAAAAAAAAACTTGCTTAAATAAAAAAAAATTGTATTAACATGAATTTTCTGAAGGAAATAAAAGTCTGAAACTCAAATCTGTGTCATAATTTAGTGACATCTGTCTCTAATAATTGGCAACAAACCAAACGTTTTAGGAGTAGGGAACAAAACCTAAAGTAAAAACTAGGACATGGCTTAAAGTGTTATATTTGGATGTAAAATACTTCCTCCAACACTATTAACATGTACTACAGCAAGCCTGAAACATTAGATGGAGGAACTATTTTACATCAAAAATATATATAAAAAAAACTTTCTTTTGGCTTTTCCTGGTTAGGGGTGGCAACAGCGGAACTCCAGTCTGCTAATGATTGGCAGTGAATTTTTATGATGTTGAGTTGCCAGCTCGGTGCCCAACCTTCATAGAAGGCGCACCTACTCACGCACATACCTACCTGCATGTCTTTAAAGTTCACTCGACCATGGGGAGGACATGCAGACTCCGCACAGAAGGCGCTCCAGCCGAGAATCAAACTGGAGAGCGATAATGCTAACGCTGCAATTAATGCTCGCCCAGGGGTGTTATGTGGTCTGATACAGTGTAACACCCCTGTGTTTACTTACATATTTGTATATTTTTATTAGCATATTATATTTTTTATATATAAAAACATAGATAAAAAATAATATGCTAATAAAAATATACAAATATGTAAGTAAAACACCCATTATAGAGTATAATGCCCCATTTAGTATGTACCTCACAAGACATCTGCAACAGCTGAAAAGGCCACAGATATACCTCACTAAAAGAATCACAGGCCTAAAGCAGATGCCATATGCTGACCGTCTAAAGAAACTCCACCTATACTCTGTGGCATATCGTCTACTCAGAGGCGATCTCTGCTTAACATACAAGGCCATGTCAAACCCTGAGCTGTTGGACATGCTCCACTTAAAGAAATCCCAATCCCTCAGAGCCACATGCTCCAAGGATCTAAACCTTGTCATCACAATGAACAAAACATGCTGGAGGGATAGGTTCCTGACCCAGAGACTCCCCATACTCTGGAATAGACTGCCCATACATATCAAGCAGAGCGCCTCATTGGCCCTCTTCAAAAGGAACCTTGATGATTGGATGGGAGGCAGGAAATTCACCCTGGGGATCATGTCAGTTGCCCTGCTAGACAGGGGCCCAGAGAAGTAAATATTGTGGGAAGAAATATCCAGGGAAATGGGAATTGTTATGGCTAGGCTTGCTTAGGCCCTAGGGCCGATAGCCTAGTACCAACCTATGAACCTATGAACACAACAGTTTTAAGAATGCCCATTTTCTAAGCACAATAATGCCCTTCAGGGCATGTGTTAATGTGCAATTAACACCCTTCCAGGGATGTTATGCTGTGTCAGGTCACATAACACCCCTGGGTGTGAGCACTAATTCACATTAAAACACACAACCTGTCAGGCATTATTGCTTGTTTGTATTATATTTAATAGTACATGACTCAACTATGCCAAGATATCAGAAAGTGCACCACCTAACATAAGTTTCATCATAATAATGATTAACTTTTAATAAAATGAATAGTTTAACCTTTTAAACTCTAAATGAAAATAAGTGGTTTTAATTTCATATATAGCTAAAAGAATCAAATGGCAACATTTTTAAAAGGGAACTTGTAACCATTTTGTTATATTAGGGACAATCAGAATATGGCATGCAGTAATGGTGAATACTAACAATTTATCAACATTGCTAATGAAGACAGTATTTGAATATTGTGAACATCTAATAAAGCCTTATTAATTGAACTACAGTGTTTGGAGAATTCATTCTGAAAAGTACACAAGACTTGGCCCATAATAGAGAGACTGGCACCTGTTCAGTATGAGTTTGGGTAATTAACAGATAAAGACTTTCGTTCTCAGTCTCATTACAATGTTACCAGCTAATCACAGAACAGTGCAGTCTTATTAATTCTTACAATGGTGACTGAGCAGGGACTAAAAGAATATCTTTTGCGAGTGTTAACTAAACCCAGATAACTAAACCCAGCATAACTGAAACTGGTACGTGTTATATTCTGAAAACCAAACTATTACTGTCTGAACATAGACTGAAAGCTAGTACTGTTGACAAATTGTCCGAAACATATTGTCTGAACACAGAATGAAAACTATTACTGTTGTACAATTGTCAGAAAACATGAGAACATTGTTTGAACATAGATAAACTGAAAACTAGTACTATTACTAGTGCTTCATGAACTCAACGAGGAATTAAACCCACAGTTAGGACAGCTGTTTAATCTTAGCCTCACCTCAGGATACGTACCCAAGGAGTGGCGCACGGCGACTGTGGTCCAACTTCATAAGGGCGGTGCCTCCACAGACCCTGGAAATTACCGCCCCATTAGCTTGACAAGCCTTATCTGCAAAGCCCATGGAGAGGATCATAATGGAACTCATAAATAAAGACATAGGGAACTTGCAGACTTTGGATCCAACCCAGTTTGGCTTTGTCAAAGGCAGATCCTGCCTCTTAAACTTGGTTGACTTTTTCGAGACAGTCACCAAGGCCATTGATGAGGGAAAGGCAGTCCATACAGCCTACCTCGACCTGGCAAAGGCCTTCGACACAATACCCCACTCAGGTATCATCGAAAAACTCATCAGCTTGAATGTAAACCCATACATCACAAGATGGGTTGCAAACTGGCTAAGTGACAGAACCCACAGGGTCAGAGTTGCTGGAGCCATGTCAGACTCAAAGCCTGTCACAAGTGGTGTCCCACAGGGCTCAGTCCTGGGTCCACTCTTGTTCGGCATCTACTTTTCTGAAGTACAAGCAAACACAGGAGGGTTATGGCTGACAAAGTTTGCAGATGACTGCAAACTGGGCCATAGTCGAAAACACATCTGACACAGATATCCTCCAGAAAGGCCTCACAGAAATGGATAACTGGTGCCAGAGCCATGGCCTGAAGTTAAACGCCAAAAAATGCATAGTCATACCCTTCGGGAAAAACAAGGTTACCCCTAGCTACCATATAGGTGGCAATCCACTGAGCACAGAAAAAGTCATCAGGGATCTGGGGACCCAAGTTGACAGTAGCCTTCGCTTGACACTCATGTTGCTAAAGTAGTTAGGAAAACCTTCTATATTGCCCACCTGATCATGAAGGGATTCACATCTAGATCAAGGGAGGTCATCGTCCCCTGTACTCATCACTCATTAGACCTATGATTGAGTACAATGCCCCATTCGAATGTATCTGACCAGACACCTGATGCAGCTTGAAAGGCCCCAAAAGTTCCTCACCAAAAGGATAAAGGGTCTCAAAATATGTCTTATGCTGCCCGACTGAAAGAACTCCAGCTCTATTCAGTCTCATACCGCTTGCTCAGAGGTGACCTGTGCCTGACATATAAGGCCATGTCAAACCCAGATTTGATGAATATGCTTCACCTCAAAAATCTAGATCCCTCAGAACCACAAGGGCGGGAGACTTAAACCTTGACACGGTTATAAATAGAACGTGCTGGAGGGACAGATTCATCACCCAGAGACTCCCTATGCTGTGGAACAAAATCCCGGTACATGTGAGGCAGAGCACCTCGCTGGCCTTGTTCAAGAGGAATCTTGACCAATGGATGGGAGATCGCAGATATACCCCAGGGATTACTTCAGTGTCACTGCTTGACAGAGGCACAGAAAAATGATAGGCATAGTTTTTATTCAAACTAAAGGGGTGGCGAAAGCCACATAACTATGGGCTAGGCTTATAAATGCCCTTGGGCAGATAGCCTAATATGAACCTATGAACCTATAAACCTATTGCACAATAGTCTGAAAACTTGAGATCATTTTGATTGTCTGAACATAGATACACTGAAAACTAGTACTGTTGTACAATTGTCTGAAAACATGAAAACATTGTTTGAACATAGATAAACTGAAAACTAGTACTATTGTATAATTGTCTGGAAACATGAAAACATTTTAACAGTATTACCTGAACAGAGACAAACTAAAATCTGTTATTGTTATATTCTGGATACTAAACTATTAATATCTTTTTATCAGTACTGCCTGAACATAGATAAAAACATAAACTGAAACTAGTATTGTTATATAACTATCTAAAACATGTATACTTGCTTTTAACTCATAAATTTTAACTTAGTATTAGTTTAGTTTCCAGAATATACACAGCTATTTTAAATGTTCAGTATAAGCTAATGTAAATTTCAGTCAAAATTCAGAATATGACATTCATACTCGGTTATGTGTTCAGTATAGTACATTTCAGTCAAATCTCAAAATATAGAAAGAATACTCAGTTACTTTACATTATTCAGTCATTAGTGTAAGAGTAAAGTAACAGAATTACATTATTTAGCCAGTTAAGGGTAAAGTGATAGACGTATTTGTAACAGGCTTATTACATTATTCAGTCATTAGTTAAGGGTAAAGTGACAAAATTATTTTTTACAGGTTTATTAAATAAGTTATTAAATAATAAGTAGTAATAGTTATTCAGTATACTCAAGGTATAACATGGCAGGCTTAATTTGTTAATTCATTTACAAAATACAGTACACTTTACATAATTATTGTCCATTAGTCAGAAAGTTAAAAAAGACACTAACAGAAAATGCAGAGGTATAGACCTGAAATACAGAAAGTATAAGTTTACTAAACTATTAAAATACGTTATCTAATGGATGGGTAGTAATAGTTATTCAATGCACTCAAAGCATAACAGGGCAAGCTTAATTTCATAGGTTTATAGGTTCATAGGTAGGTACTAGGCTATCGGCCCAAGGGCCTAAGTAAGCCTAGCCAACAAGGTTCTCTGGCTTACGCCACCCAAGAAAGATATTTTCCTGTGCCACTGTTGAGCAGAGACACAGAAGTGATCCCTGGGGTGCATTTCCTATTTCCCATCCACTCATCAAGATTTTTCTTGAAGAGTGCTAATGAAGAACTTTGCTTGACATAAATGGGTAGCCTGTTCCAGAGTATGGGAAGTCTCTGGGACAGGAATCTATCCCTCCAGCATGTCCTGTTTACTGTGGTGACAAGGTTTAGGTCCCTAGAGCATGTAGCTCGGAGGGACTGGGATTTCTTTAGGTGTAGCATGTCCAACAGCTCTGGGTTTGACATAACTTTATATGTTAGGTACAGATCACCTCGGAGTAGGTGATATGCTATGGAGTAAAGTTGGAGTTTTTTGAGGAGGTCAGTGTAGGGCATTTGTTTGAGGCCAGTAATCCTCTTTGTGAGGTACTTCTGTGGCCTTTCCAGCAGCTGCAGATATTTTGTGAGGTACATCCCAAAATTTGTTAATTAGTTTACAGATTACAGTGCACATTTACAAATTACAGTGCACCTTACATAATTATTGTACATTAGTCAGAAATTAAAAGGACAGTAATAGACAATGCAAAGGTATAGACTTGAAATACAGAAAGTATAGGTTTTAGTAAACTATTATATCTCATAAATATTCATAAAAACTAAAAAAGGTAAGCAGCATTATAGAGCAAGTTTAAATAAAAATGTATAGACACAAGTTAATACAGAATATGGTAATTATGCTTCAAGACCAATTATGACGTTATCTTTTAAGTGCAGATTTCAATTAGTCTTCAGAAAATAACCATCATGCTTGATAGGCTATACAATAAAAATACAGTACAATGTTTAAAAATGCAAATCTATCAACAACAGGAAAAAGTTTCATTTGCTATAAGAGAGAGACATCTTAGTACACTAAGGCACCAGTTCATAAGGTGAAAAAAATAGGTAATAAACAGTGCAACTTTACCATTACAGCATGCAGAGATATAAAAGAAAACAGGCAGTCTTAACATATCCTACTCTGTCTAACTTAAATAAAGATTCCTAAAGACAGGTTAATCAGCTTTAAAAGCCAGATAATTAAAGGACACTTATTTTCAGAATAATGTACAGGTTTTAAATATATCACTCATACATCAGAACTTAGACTTAAAATACTCTAAAGACTATAAATCTAAGTAATATGAAAATCAAATCACAAAGTTAAGAGATTTCAATCCAAACATGCCACATAAATGCTTAAGTGACATCTAGTGCTCAAAATTAAAATTGCAAGTTTAATTTTGTTTTTTTTTTAGATTATGAGTCAGATAGCATAAAACTTTATATAGTAGTTAGCAATACAAATGTAAAGTAACTACAGAAGTAGGTCCCTGCAGACTTTTGTCAGGGACCTCAGGGGCAACTTTTAGATTAGGGACTTCCATTTTAAAGTAGTTATTAGATATTAGACAGGCTAAAGGATAAAACAGGCCAAGTAATTGTGTTCCATTTATGCATAAAAGACAGTTAAGCAGAAAGAAAGGATAACCTTGCTGGTCAACATTTTATTAGAAAGGAAAGATAAGCATAAAGTGTGCAGAAAATACAGGAATAGAGAATGTTCTTTTCTCAAGGCAAAGATACAATATTGACAGCTACAGAATGTTCCTTACTAGAATGTTAAATTAAGAACCAAGTTTGGAAACCAAGGGAACCAAGGCTAAAAGGGTATGTAAAGCATCACATGGTTTTGGTATTATTAAAATATACTTCAGATACAGTTAGTTAAGTCAGTTAAGGTTAGTTAGTTTGTTCAACCTGTTATTTACAGAAAAGATTACAGACACTCGAGCCTGAGTACAGAAGACAGGTCAAATAAAGACCATATTAGTTTGCATTGTTCAGGAGAATCAGAATATGATGTGTAGCAAGTTTGAATACTAATTGTTTATCAGCATTGTTACTGAAGACGGTATTCGAATATTGTGAACATCTAATACAGCCTTATTAAATGAACTACAGTGTTTGGAGAATTCATTCTGAAAAGTACATAAGACTTGGCCCATAAAGGAGAGACTGGCACCTGTTCAGTATGAGTTTGGGTAATTAACAGATAAAGACTTTTGTTCTCAGTCTCATTACAGTGTTACCAGCTAATTACACTACAGTACAGTCTTACTAATTCTTACACATTTGAAGTAAGGAAATAAATAAATAAATGATTTACCTTGCAAAAAGTAATCTTCAGCACCTGTTCATAAGTATTCAAACACTTCTTTAAATTAATAAGAATTCATAACCATGAAATACATTGATTTTCATTTGTCCTTCAGGGTGGAGACTAGATGATTAACTGAGAGCAGTGAATTTTGAGAGCTCCATAAACTAGTATAATAATATAGTAAAATGTTATTATTTTCAATTTTAAAATGTCAGAAATCTATAGATAAACTACTAAACTCATAAATATCAGTTTTGGTGGAGATATACAATACTATTCCTGTCAAGTAACTTGGAGCTATATTGAGTCACTGAATATGAGCAACTCAAGGAATTCTCATCCAGATGCTGCTTGGAAAAAAGAACTGCAATTAATGGCATCTACCTTACAGGAACTATCTTTGAAGATCGATGGCTTTAAAAATGACTTAGAAAACCTCAAATTAAATTCTCAAAAACAGACTGATACTATTAAGGAACTATTACAGTAACACCATACAAAAATAACAAATATAGAGACTTTTCTAAATGACATTGAAGGGAGATTCAAAGAGGATGAATTCCAAAAAGAATGTCTGCTTAAACAGAATACATGGCTGCTTAACAAAATGGATGACTTAGGAAACAGGGAAAGGAGAAACAACATAAGGATCTTTGGTCTGCCTGAAAGCACTGAAGGAAAAGACATTATTTTATTTTTAACAACCTGGATTCCTGAATTTTTAGACCTGAAACAGGGACTTTCATTTGGAATTGAAAGGACGCATAGAGACCTGAGGAAACCTGCTTCTAACTCAACAAATACTCCACCTAGATCCAGAGTTATAAAATTCTTTCATTTCTGAACAAGGAACTAATATTAAAATCTGCTTGGAAAAAATCTATTGAAATAAAACAACATTAAAGCACAGCTGGCCTTTCCAACCAAGACAAAAATACTTTTTGCCAATGAGATGAGAACCTTTAAAGGCTTAAAAGAAGCTACTATATTCATCAAAAACAACATAGTGTATATCCCAGAATAAATGGAATGGATGGCCCCTACTCTTAAAAGAATAAATGAAACAAATCCTTGTACAGATGCTAGAAAGAAGAAACAAAAAAATGATTCCAATATAGCTGTAAACAAAAACTGGAATTATTTGGCTATCAAAATTAAAATTGCAAGTTTAATTTTGTTTTTCAACACAGCGGTTTTTGTTTGCGTTTCTGTTTGCGCTCAATAAACTATTGAATCCGACATTCATGGCTCCAGTATATTTGGCAATTCTCCAATATAGCTGTCCCAAAAGAAAATAACTCTTACAACTACATCTCTCAAAGTATCAGCTGATATGGTACATCACTTATCATCTGTTTTTATTTAAAAAAGGAGGGTTTCTTAAACAACTGAGAAACAGTACTGATTTATTCTGAATGTTCAAAGAGTCCAATAATTCTTCACAAACAAAGGTAGGTCAAGATAGGCTACTATTTACATTATATATAAGCCGAACAAAGCAACATATAATACAAACATAGACGTTTCTAGTCCCCTACTTGAACTCACTGAATACTTATCTTGTTCATTTTTCATTGATTTTACTTATAATAATTTAAGTAATTAATTAACTAATTCAACAAGGTGCCATTCATCAGAGTTCAGACTCAAATGTCACAAATTAACATCATATATAACAGCAGTAACAGTAGAGTGTTTTGAAGAAAAGAGAAGATGCTGTCATGGAGACGAATGCCTTCTTCAGTTAAAGTATGATTTAGAAATGTATATCCTGGTTGGGTAATAGTAGCAAGCTCTTAGTACAAATGTCATCATTATTCTGTCTAAACATAGGTAATATCAATTATGGTGGGTATCATAGCTTTGAGTGCTGTTTGATCAATCCTGAAGTGGTGTGTATGGATGTGGCTGTGTCTGGTGGCTAGTGCAGATGTCATTATTATTCTGCCTGAACATAATTAATATCAATTATGGCAGGTACCATAACTTCAAGTGCTGTTTGATTAAGCCTGACATGGTGTGCGTGGATGCAGCTGTGTGGCAGCTGTTATATTTTTCATTTCCGGGGGCTGTGGGTTGTGGCTTATGGTCAAGGTTTGCTGGTGCTTGTGTGTTGGGAGGGGACATTTGGTGTTTTGGCCTGGGTCTGGGGGAGGGGGATGGATGGAGCTGTGGTTTGGGATATTTTGGCAGAGAATGGTTTGTTTGTACATCTGCTGAGTAAGAGGTGGGAGGGCTGGAGGAGTGTGTTGTGTCTTGTTCTGGCGACTTGTTGGGAGGTTGTTTTTTTTTTTTTTTTGCTCTCTGTTCTTTTCCTGACTGCTGCCTTGCTGAAAGAGAGGGAATTTAGGCTTGAAGTTGCAGTGAAGTGAAGCTTTGCTTCAGTAGCATTGCGAGCATCTGGTATGCAGTACACAGACACATTAACAGAAACAGACACTCCCAGGTTGCTATGGTAAAGGAGACAGAGTGACGATATTGCTTAATGGCTCTGAGAAGCCTTCGAGATGATTCTTGGCAATTATGTTTTTGGTTTAAAAAAATATATATAATAAAATGACTATTTTAAACCACATGTACACATATTGATGGTCTCCAAACACTTTGTTTAGCTCATTAAGTTGATTCTTGATAAAAAAAAAAAAAAAAACCCACACACAATAGTTATGTAATGTATGATTTTAGTAAATCTAGACATAAAATATATAATCATCATATAAGATGAAGCAGTCTGCTGAATTTAGATATTAAAGACAGACTTTAATAGCATGGGCTTGTGTATAATAGCACTACGGTCTTAACTTGTCATAAATGACATACACTACATTGAACATCAAGGTGATGATAATTTTCTTATATAAGTAAATATGCATAACAAGTCATGTAATTGCTTTAACTTGAATTGTAGTTTTTCTAACTCATCTTGACCATATATAATACTTAAGCAGTTACCAAGGTAACCAATGTTTTATACATGACATTAAACTGACAAAGTTGTTCAAGAGAAACAATAGAAGGCTGAACTAGGAATGTCACAGAATGTAACAATCACATTCTGAACAAATAGTATTAAATTGACAATAATCACCCAGTTTAACCTTTGCTGATTATACAAAATAGAATGTTGCCATTTAAATCTAAAAAATTTCATTATATGCCATATTGCTTATTCCTATTACAATACAACTATTCTTCATATGATAATTCAATTTATGGAGATCAGATGTTCTGGATTGTGAAGGTATGAATGATAATCTGATGGATTTAGTTATATCCATCAGATTAGGAATGATTTTCATTCCATGGCTAGTGCGGATCTTAGTTTTGTTAACATTTATTAATTTAAATTTGTTATTTCGCAAAAGCATTTTTAGTCTGCCTGACCAAAACATTACTTTGTTAGTAAACACTCAAAGTATAAAACTGATAATTTCCTTTAAAAGCTCAAACATATACTTTATAGTTATCAGAGGAAAATGTTTAATAGTCACAATAAAACAAAAAAAATACATAGTCTAAATAACCTAAGATGGATTTAACTTTATTATCTTTGAATAGCAATGGCTTAAACAATCCTAGAAAGAGATCAAATCTACTGAAATATTTAAAACTGAACAAAGCACAAATTGTCTTTCTTCAAGAAACTAATTTTGAAACAAATGACAATTACAAATGGAATCCTAAGGAATATATGATATTGGCGCAATCCACTTATAAGACAAAGACAAAAGTGGTAACAATTTTATGGAAAACAAATGTGATTGACCCATAAATCATTTATAAGTATGAAGATAAAGAAGGCTTATGGCATTAGTAATAGTTAAATATAATAACAGAATATTGAGCCTAGTCAGTCTATACTGGTTCCCAGGCATTGGATGAGGAACTAACACTTGGATTTAATTTCCAATAATTATAAAGGCAACTTAATATTAGGAGGAGATTTTAACTGTATATTTGATATTTCTGAAACTATAAATAAAAGACTGCTGTGTAAATCTGCTGTATCAAAAGCTTTAAACAAGTGGGTAGAATAATTTCATCTTGTAGATACTTTCAAATTTAAAGAAGATACATCTTTGTTTTCCCATCAAGATCACAGATTTAGTACACAAACTAGAATAGATAAAATATTTGCTGCCCATGACTTACACTCTAAAATCATTAATTTCTCAATCACTGCCTGCCCCTTTTCAGACCACAATTCATTGATACTAAAACTTCAAAATGGGTACAAGCCATTAATCTTTAACTTCAGAATTCCATCACATATAACTAAAATTAAAGTGTTCAAACCCTGGTTATTATATGAATTACAGTTCTTTTTATATATTAATTACACCACAGAGATAAATAAAATAATGATAAATGGGACTCATGAAAAGCTTACATATATGGTAAAACCCTAACTTGGTATAAAAAAATCAGAGAATGGGATTCTGAATTATTAGATCAACAATCCAAACTTTTGTCAGTAAAAGCTAAAAAAAATCAAAATAATTTGGAGATGAAAAAGAAAGTAGAAGTATTAAACAATAAATACAACAAAATTCGAACACATAAAACTAGTTTAGCTTTAGAAAAACTAAATATTAATACCTTGGCCACATCTCCCAAATATCTACATAATTTATCCACAAGAATCAAAATAGAATCAAAAGCTAATAACATTAAAAGTATCTTCCATGAAAAGAATTGGAAAAACGTCTCGGATATAGGTGACATTCTTGATGCCTATAGAAATCGCTATATGGAACATTTCCAAAAAGAAAATATACATATTTATCAATTAAATCTAAATGAAAAATGTTTTAATATAAAAAAATACTAGAAAAATTAAAACTAGATCTGCAAGCACTCATATCCTACAAAGAAATTACACTTACAATAAAAGAGGGTAAAAATAATAAAGCTCCAGGTATAAATGTCATGATTATGGAAATATATAAACTTTTTCCTTCAAGGATTCTATCCCTCTTCCATAAAACTCTATTAGAAATTCAGTCACAAGCTTAAATACCACCCTCTTGGAGATTTTCCTTAATCACACCAATACTAAAGGAAAACAAATCCCCAAACCTCTGTACCTCATCTAGACCTATATCATTATTAAATAATGACTATAAGATATTTATGACAATATTAACTAACAGAGTGAAAATACCACTATCCAAAACAGTAAATAATGATCAAACTGGCTTTATATATCATAGACACATACATGACGATATTAAAAGGATACTTTTTCTTATAGATTTTATTAATAAAGAAACACTCATAATTGGCTTAGATATAGAGAAAGCCTTTGATTCCCTAAATTTGGACTATTTATTAAAAATTCTGGTGTTATTTGAATTTCCTCCTTCCTTTGTTCATCTACTAAAGAATATATATACAAATAATTTAGCATATGTTAAGCTAGGTCCTTTCACCTCTGAATCTATACATATAACAAAGGGTACTAAACAAGGATGTCCCATGTCACAGATTCTGTTTGCTTTGGCTATTGAAATATTGGTAGATTCAATACATAACAATACAAAAATCAAAGGAGTAGATATTTATGAACAATACAATTCTAAAGTAATGCTCTTTGCTGATGACATATTATTAACATTATCCAATACAAAAGAGACATTAGAAGAATTAGATATTTTAATTGACACATTTTACAGGACTTCAGGACTCCATTTCAATAACTCAAAATAAAAATTTGTATTTTTAAATAAAATAAAAAGAATTGCAGACAAAGTGGAATCACATTATAGGGAACCAAGAATCTACCTTAAAATATCTAGGAATTGAGTTATTCAAGGATATTAATGAATTAGTCTCAAAAAACTATAATAATATCATGAATACAATTAAAATCTCCGTGGAAAAATGAAACAAAATAATACAGCCATTTGAAGATAGACTACAGTTAATAAGAATGGTTTTACTACCCAAGATTCTATATATAGCTTCGGCAATACAACTGTTACCAGAAAGGAATATATCAAAGAAATAAACTCATGCCTAATAAAAATTTTATGGTTTCCCAAAAGAAACAGAATAGCTTTCATATATCATATCAGACCATGGAAAGAGGGAGGATTAATCATTCCTGATATAGAAACATATATAAAAGCATCAATATCTAAAACAATCTCAGATTGGATAAGTCCAAATCATTCTGCAAATTGGAAAGAATTACTAACTGTAATATCAATAAATAAATTTGATTTACAAAAAAAATTTCAAATAGATAAAAAAAAATTGCCATGGCACATATTATGCATTAGTATGCAATATAACATAACTAAGCCCACTAAAAGGGTCTATATTACATAGTCGAACTTTAATAACTTCGAACACAGAATGTTCAAACCATCCTGTTCGAAGTTAAAAAACTTTGACTATGAATAAAACACAAAACAAAAAGAAAACAAAATAAACTGTTGTAAGCAGGGGGGCAAGCCCCCCTGCACCTCTCCACACCACCCGCTACTTAAATATACCAACTCCAAGATCATACCACATTGAACAAAATGAAAACCTCTCCTTACAGAGATTTGCATTGAAACGCTCGAATTTCAGCATATTCAAACTTATGGTCTCGACCATATGAGGTTCAAACCTGCAGAAGTTCGACTACCTGATAGGAACCCCACTAAAACTCATATGATTAATTATTACACTGACTCATTTATGAAAATTATTAATGCAAATATAGATTTCAAAATCTGGTTTTATCTTTTAACATCATTCATAGTTATAAAGAGCTATCAACATAAAATATACAGAGAAATAATTAATCCCTGGGAACAGAAAGGATTTGTTTGTTGGTTTCAATGTATCAAAGAACTAAAAGTTCTGGATATGGAAACAATAGAAACAACATACAAAATTCCACAACAAGATTGGCTAACTGTGCAAAGCATTCTGATGTATTCGCAAGATTTATGCAGAATAATTAGTAACTCTTCATTTAGCGAAATACCTAAACTTATGAAATACCTATATGAAATCATATATAATGATTATGATATGGGAAAAAGTATTTTAAAATTTTACAAGATATTGATAAATTATAAAACAACACCCAAATCCTCATATTGGAATTATATAACAAAAGGACACTAATTACAGCTAACTGAAGAAATTAAATAAAATATTTTATTATCAATAAAACATGCATCCTTTACACAATACTGGAAAGTTTTTAATTGGAAATGGTTGCACAGAGCATTCTTAACTCCAGACAGAATTACTAAAATTAATTCTTCCACAAAGAGAATATGTTGGAGTTGTGAGCAAATACACAGTGCAGATTAGAATCACATTTTTTTTGACTGTGTTAAAATTAAGCCAGTTTGGAATGGTATTAAAAACTTTTTACAAGCTTTAATGAATCGTTTAACTTATCTAAAGCTCTGTTATTAAATGTGTACAAAGGTCCTTATTTGAATAAGTCAAATATGTATCTAGTTTGGGGAATACCTGCAATCTCAAGGAAGTGTATAACAAGAAGATGGAATACAAACACAATACCGACTTTGGAAAACTTCTACAGTCTACTGAAGACCACAGCATTGTTGGAAATTAAAATTAAAGAATTATGGATTCATCCTCAGCCATTTATTAACAATCTATGGAAAAAGTATTATCATTAATTGACACTTTACAATAACTGAACAGATACAATCTGATAATTGGATTGCTATACCTCTAAAGTAGATGTACATATTGAGCTCTGCTATGGTGTCAGACTGATGTAAATAGTGTACATAGTTATTTAAGATGTTATATACAAATACTATGGAATTTATTCAACTGTATTTGAAAAATAAAAAAATTTTGAGAAAAAAAGAAATAACAGAAAAACTTAAATAAATAAATAGCATAAAATAAAAAAGAGACAGTGTATGCGTGCATGAAAGTAAGACAGAGAGAGAGATGATTGTGTGTGTTTATGTTGTTGTCTGCATGTATGAGTGAATGCATGCATGAAAGCAGAGAGTGATTGTGTGTGTGTGAGAGAGAAAGAGAGCTACAGAGAGAGAGAGTGTAAAAGGGATTGAAAAATCACTGGTAGTGTGTGTGTGTGTGTGTGTGTGTGTGTGTGTGTGTGTGTGTGTGTGTGTGTGTGTGTGTGTGTGTGTGTCAGAGTGAAGAGAGAATGATCCCTGGCAGCAGCAACAGTTTTAAATACCTCTTGACCTCTTACATACCTGTCAACCTCTTAGCACAAGAAATCTGGACAAAGCCTAACATAATAGGCGGGGGGGGGGGGGGGTTCTAGGAAACAATGCATTTTAAATATTGTTTAAATATTGCTCTTATAAACTTTGAAACTTGCTAGAAGAACAGGATTTGTATTGTTAGCATGTATTTTCTGAAGGATATGAACTCTGAAACTCAAATGCATGTCATTATCCGAATGAAATAAAACTTTGAAGCTCAAATGAATGAAATGATTTAGTAACTTCTGTCTCCAATGACTGGCAATAAACCAAAAATTTTAGGAGTAAGGGACCAAAAATATAAAGTAAATACCTGGATGTTTTAAAGTGTTAAATTCTGGATGTCAAATGCTTCCTCTAACACCATTAACATATACTACAGCAAGTATGAAACATTAGGCAGAGGAACTATTTTACATCAAAAATCTATTAAAAAATAAAATAGTACTTAAAAAATACATAAGAAAAACACAACAATTTTACAGAGAGCCCATTCTCTAAGTGTAATAATGCCCTCCAGGGTGTGGGTTAATGTATAATTAATGCCCTTCCAGGGGTGTAGAGGCCCGCCGCCTGTGGCATCGGGCCTCACAACACCCCTGGGTGGGCATTAATTACACATTAACACTCACCCTGCCAGGCATTACTGCTTGCTTATTTGACA
>NC_056744.1:1129848710-1129896210 GCF_019279795.1 Protopterus annectens | reverse complement strand
ATGGCCGGGGTTCACCAGACCAGTCTCCTGTTTTTGGAGGAGTGAGTCTTGGTTTTATTTGGGATAGCACGATCCATGCATTCCTGCAGGTGCTCATAGAATCCATTTGTAAAGGATTCTGCGGATTGGGCTGTATTATCCTCTGGCCCAGGGGCTTTGAAGGATTCCACCTCAGTCTTGAGAAGTGCAAAGTTGGCTTTTGAGAAATTCTTTACAGTGATTTCCTTGGCTGGGGGTGGGGACGGGATATGGATGTCCAGGGAAATTTGTTTATGGTCTGATCTTACCAATGAGGGGTTTACCTCTGGTGTGGAACATAGAGTCCCCATGTTGGTGATGACCAGGTCCAATATGTTGTTACCTCTTGTGGGAGTGGTGACCAGTTGTTCCATTGTGTTAGAGTTTATAAATTCAAGGAACCGTTGGGCGAGGGTGTTTGGGCTTGAGTAGTTTTCCCAGTCAATGTTTGGGTAGTTGAAGTCACCCAATAACATAGTGTTTGGAGAGACCTTCATATTCTCCAGTGTTCTCAGGCATGCCAAGTGGGGTTCCTGTAATAGGGAGGGTGTTCTGTAGCAGGCTACAAACTGAAAGGCAGTTTTGCCCGCTGTTAGTTGCACATGGATGGTTTCTGATGCTTCATGCAGTGCCACTAACCTGGAGGTGTAGGTATCTTTGATGAATATAGATACTCCCCCTCCTTTTGTGCTTTGGTCCAAGTTTTGGGGCCGAAACACATGGTATGAGTTATAACCTGGTAGTGCTGGGGTGCTCTCAGGAGCCTTGAACCAGGTTTCTGTTACTGCACAGACATCGATTTTCCCCATACTGAGGAGAGTGTGTGCATCTTGAGGTTTAGACTTCTGTCATTGAGTAGCATCACCTTTAGTTTTTTTTATCTTTGGGTTGTCTATGGAGGTGGGTTTGTCCTTTGAGCCTTGCCTAAAAAAGGCACTATGGGGTGACAAGAGCCTTGGCCAGTATAGAAAAGCCTAAGGGTGACAGGTGCAAGCCGTCCCTAGCGAAGCAACGTGGCTTGTCGAGCATGTCATCCCAGGCTGACAGACACTGGATCCCCTTTGAATGACACCAATACTTTAGCCAAATGTTGAAACTGATCATTTTGTCTTTATACTGTGGCATCATTCTTGGTGAGAGCAAGATGCTACTCAAGGTCAGGGTCATACCAGCCTGGGCTACATGGTCAGAGAGCTCCTCTATGTCTCTTTTCATGTAGTCCAGGGAGGTACATCTCAGGTCATTCACACCAGCATGGACAATGATGGAGTCATACTTGTACTTGCTTTGGAGTGACCTGAGTACTTGCGTTATGTGGCGGATCCTGGCACCCGATAGGCAGCTTACAGTGACCTTCTCCTTGTTCAGTCTGGTGAGCGGGACGTCAGTGTGCCGGACAATAGAGTCCCCTATAACAAGTGTATTTGGTGTGTTGTTTGGCCTTAAGGGCTGTGACTGTGAGGCACACAGATTTTGTGAGATATGTGATGTGTGGGTATTGTTGAGGGGTGGCTGTTGCTTGGATATCTGCTTAGGAGGTCTTTGCTGTTTAGGCAGATTTTTATTTAGAGCCTCCGAGTATGTTTTTGTGTGTTTATGTGTTGGGTATGCAGATGCAATATGTCTGTGTGAGACTGGATTTGTGGTGTGGATGGTTACCTTTTCCTCCTGACTGACTGTGCCAGTCTTGGGTTGAGAGAGCTCTGCCTCCAGTTTGGCTGTGTAACTGCATCTCTCACATGTATTAGAGTTTGTTGGAAGGAGGAGAGGGTTGTCTGTGTACATAAGGCAATTGTAACATTGCCTCAAAATTCCCAGATTCACCAGCTGGACTGGAGAGTAACCTTGAAACTGACCCTTGGATATACCAGATTAGTATAGGGAACTGTTTTTTTACTGATCAGATTAGGGAAGGGAACTGATTTTTCACTTGATCAGGAAGGACCAATCGGGAGTCTAATACTTATGAGAAGTCAAGGAGGGTGTAGTGCTTTAGTTAGTTAGTGTTTCCTTATAAGAGCTGAGCAAGTGCAGGGCTTTAGAAAGAGAATAGAGTGATTACTTTGAGAGTTTGAACAGTTCTAAGGGAAAAAGTGAAGAGCAGACTTTGTGGAGCCTGGAAGAGTTTAAACCTGTTTAGGAGGCGCTGCCCGACGCTGCTCAGTGGGCAAAACCATGCAAAAAGAGAGTTGTAGGGTTTTAAGAGAGAGAGATCAAGGAGTTTAGAATTGACCCAAAATGGCCAATAAAACTACAGCTTCTAGGTAGTAACCACTCCTCCAGGGACAGGCAGGCTGTTCAGTGTTAACCACTCCCACTGGTGAACACAGAGACTTCCCTTTAGCCCAAGCAAGCACTGGCCTTCTAGAAACTTCCAAACAGTTCAGAACAGCAAATCTGTAACTGAACTTTCTTAACTTTCAGAAAGTGGGAAAAAAGCAAGATTTTTTTTTTCTTTTTGTTGTAGTTTAAAGGTAGCAGAGATTCACAAGCAGCAAAATAATCACAATAGTGCAATAAATGACCCCACACTTGAGTGCTAGGCCAAAATCAGGTAAAATGCAGTTTTTAGAAAAAAAAATGATTTTAAATTAAGTGCAACACAGGAAATTCAGTAAACAGGCCCTAGATGTGTTCCAAGTACTGTTACTGTTACATATATAAACTTTAGCAAGCCAGAAAATGCCAAAAAGTAGGCGGCAAAGCAGTAAAACTTAACAAAAAATCAGAAGAAAATACTTAAAATCGCAAAAGTGGCTCCTTTTTTCTCTCAGCGTTTTCTCCCCTTGGTAGGTGCTTCAGCAACAACTAGCAAGCCTGAAAAGATGCCAAAACCATGAGGCAGCCTGGTTTTAAGAGAGACAGATCAAAGAGTTTAGAATTGACCCAAAATGGCCAATAAAACTACAGCTTCTAGGTAGTAACCACTCCTCCAGGGACAGGCAGGCTGTTCAGTGTTAACCACTCCCACTGGTTAACACAGAGACTTCCCTTTAGCCCAAGCAAGCACTGGCCTTCTAGAAACTTCCAAACAGTTCAGAACAGCAAATCTGTAACTGAACTTTCTTAACTTTCAGAAAGTGGGAAAAAGCAAGATTTTTTTGTTTTTTTTTCTTTTTGTTGTAGTTTAAAGGTAGCAGAGATACTCAAGCAGCAAAATAATCACAACAGTGCAATAAATAACCCCACACTTGAGTGCTAGGCCAAAATCAGGTAAAATGCAGTTTTTAGAGAAAAAAACGATTTTAAATTAAGTGCAACACAGGAAATGCAGTAAACAGGCTCTAGATGTGTTCCAAGTACTGTTACTTTTACAGATATAAACTTTAGCAAGCCAGAAAATGCCAAAACGTAGGCGGCAAAGCAGTAAAACTTAACAAAAAATCAGAAGAATATACTTAAAATCACAAAAGTGGCTCATTTTCTTCTTTCAGCGTTTTCTCCCCTTGGTAGGTGTTCAGCAACAACTAGCAAGCCTGAAAAGATGCCAAAACCATGAGGCAGCCTAGTTTTAAGAGAGACAGATCAAGGAGTTTAGAACTGACCCAAAATGGCCAATAAAACTACAACTTCTAGGTAACACACAGAAGGCATTTTTACTACTGCATATATGACTGGGCTAGACTTCCATGTGTTAAAAAGGCAATATGTTGGTATGTAAATTAAGACTGACAAAGAGTGAAATCTTTGAGGTTAGAAGGGTGGTCTTAATTGCATTTTATACCCTAGTATCCTCATATAATTTTCCATCACTGTTTATTATGAAATATTATAGAAAAGTGGTCATGCCTTCAAACATAAGTACTACTGTTTTTGAGGACTTTTGGTGTCACAATCTGACATTATACTTGATTTTTACTTGGAGGGTTATCTGACATCACTTTAAAAAATATGAAAAATGGACCTCTGGCATGTATTTGTACTAAGTTGTTATTATACTAGAAATAACGGCATTTATGTTACAGCATATAAGATGAGCCCTAAACTCCATGTGCTGACAAAGGCAATGAACTGTTGTGTAAATCAAGATTGATACCATACCTCTCACGTATACCTCATTACCAGGAATGTACCTCATTTGGGGTCTTAAAAAGTTCATGTTACTTGAAGTTCCACATCAAAATGCTCTGTCACACATCCAGTGTTAGGAATTTTTTAACTGATATTCGTGGTAAATCGAAAAGAATCATATTAATTCATTAAATGATCTTTTTTGTAAGTAAAACCAGCATATTTTAACCATAGGTGAAATCCAAGACCCACTTTATTTAGCGCTTTTGTCGGCTGTTAGCCAGTGACTACGTTTGAATATAAAACACACTCCATACAAAAATATTTAAATACACAAACTACAGTCATGTGACTTCACTAATAGGACAACTATCTAATTCATGAATAAGTTATTTAAAAATACAGCTCTACTAAAATGAGGGACAGCAGGAAATATGTACCTGATCAGATATTTTTGTATGAAGTGTGTTTTTTATTCTGAAGAAGTCACTGGTTAACAGCCAATTAAAGTGCTAAATAAAGTGTGTCGTGGATTTCACCTGTGAGCCATATTGCTCTTTTTCTGTGTTTTCTCAGTTTTCCTTGTTCATTTTCTGGTTCATATTTTAACCATCCTATGACCTTCCTAGTTGAAGTTGTTAGTAAGCTGTTAGTATGTGTTCCACATTTTGCCCATTTGTTCCACGTTATGAGGGCTGGTGCTCCTCATTTTGGAGATGGAAGGTTGAGCGCTATGATTAATACATAGTGAAATGCTTAAGGGTAGAATGATAGTAGTTTCATGGGAAAAATTAGATGTAGTTTCTACTGGGGATGCTATATAACATCTGCTCAAAAGGCAGGGGAAATTAATTTCTAGAAAATATGTGCAATAAGTTAGCCTTGCACCAGATATAACTAACTAAATAATAAATAAAATAAAATATTTCAATTATAGCATATACACCAAAGCTTTCACTTCTCATACTGATAAAGGCAATATAGTTCCATATAAGTTTGTTTGAGAAACAGTGAAATCCTTGAGGGTAAAATGGCAGTCTTAAGGCATTTTGCTTCTGACTGTTTTGTTATAGTTCCTTAACACATTTTATTACAATTTATGAGAAAGTGACATAACATACATAGGTTCCAAATTCCATATTTCATTGGAGATTTAGTGTCACAGTCTGGCATTATACTCTCTTTTCATTGGAGGTATTTCACTTTCTATAAAGGGAAGGGTGAAACCAGTATCCAAAATATATGTATAGTAAAGTATTCTTACATCAGAAGTTAAAAAATAAATCATGAATATTTCATCAGCCAAGACAGCATTTCTATTACTACACACAGGGTGAAACCTAAACTCAATGCACTGAAAAAGTCTATGTGCTGCTGTTTAAATCAGTCAAAGTCAAAGTAAACTTTATATACGTTTAGAACTGCACACATGTAGCCTAAATAAAATTTCGTGAATCAGCTCAATTCTTGAGATTACAAAGGAAAGTCAAACAACACACAAAAGTAGAGGAATAACCATAACTAACAAATACAGTACTACTCCCAATACATGCAAGAAAGAGCAGGGAGATTTAAAACACTCATATACGAAAAGAATACCGACCCTGAGTTAAATTAACTACCCTATTTAAAGTAATGCAAAACACAATATAGATTGAAATGCCTAAATTATTTGTCTAATATTGCACTTGAGTGGGTTAAATAATAATGAATATAGATATAATAAATATATATTGGACTTACTTGGAATATATGTAAGTATATATTGCACAAATAAATAAAATTGACTTATAATGAGTCCAAACCCCTGGAACTAGTGCCCGAGTTCAGAAGTTTAATCACTGCAGGGTAGAAATTGTTATTGAATCTTGTAGTCCTGCAGCAGATGCTGTGATATCGCTTACCTGATGCCAGATGCTTAAACAGTCCATGCACAGTATACGTGTTGTCCTGTATTATTTTGGTGGCCTTTCACATGCTTCTTGTAGAATAAAGATGTTGTATTGATGTAAGACTGGAATGTGTTATCTTCCCTGCAGTCCTCACCACTCTTTGTAGTACCTTCCTTTCTGTAACTGTGCAACTTTCAAACCACACTGTGAAGTTGCAGATAAGGATGCTCTTTATTGCACCTCTATAGAAGGTAGAGAGAATATAAGGAGGGAGCTTAGCTTCTTTCAGCCTTCTTAAAAAGTGGAGGCATTAGTGCACTTTCTTGACCAGTTGGCTGATGTTTCCTGACCACGAGAGATCCTCTGATGTGTACACCCAGGAATTTCATACTCTTAACCCTCTCCACATTCTCAACATTGATCCTGAGCTCTGGGTGTTTTTTTCTCTTTTTCTTGAAGTTGGTCTTGCTTACATTTATGTCAAGGTTGTTTCCCTTGCACCATCTGATCAGAGATGCCATCTCCTCTCTGTATGCCCTTTCATCCTCATTTGTGATGAGCCCCATGACTGTAGTGTTATCAGCAAACTTGATGATATGGTTGGACTTGTGCTTAAGTAAATCAGGACTGAGACAGTCTGAATCCTTGAGAGAAGAAAGGCAATCTAGAGTGTTTTTGTACCTGAATATCCTAATAGAATGTTCATATTCTTTTTATTGCTAGCTGTCATAGAGGAGTTGACATAATGCATCATAAGTAAGAAATTCAGTATATACACTAAGTTGTCATTGCATCAAAAATAACAAAAGTTTCTTTTTTTCATATAAAACATGCAATTGCTAAAATAGATAAGATGTCATAATTTGAAGCATCAGTTAAAGTGAGTGATAGTGTCAAATTCAGGACTGAGGTGACTCCAAATCCCTTATCCTTAGTTTCTATTGTGGTGTTGAATTCAACTTCTACTCACTGTGCAGAATACAATAATAGTGTAGAATATACTCTTACTAAGCTATCACTATATAAGAAGTAAAAAGTTATATATTTCAACAGATTTTCTTATTTGTAACATAAGCTTAGCTTAGCACTCATCTCCACTAAAATTGCTGAGTATAGAATAAGACACTTTTATAAACATTTTACACCACAATACCATGTTGTTAAAACCCTATATTTTAGAAGGAAATCTGAAAGAGGAACTGGAATATTGTCTACTATACACAGATACTAAATGAAGGGGTCCCGCATGCCTTCACTTTAGCATTATGATATTTTTCTCATATTAATTTTTTGTTGGAGTGCTGTCTTTACCAGTATAATAATGACTTGGACTGCATCTGTATTGTGTTGCCATTACATAAGAAGTAAAAAATCTTATATATTTCAACATATAAAACATTGCCGTCATTGTATCATAAATTTGAAATGGGTAAAGTGGTGATGAGACACTCAGTGTTTAGCTACTCTAAATTCCTTAAGGTCTTAGCTGCATTTTCAGCTAAATGTCCTGTTGTTGCTGCTTGCAACTTTCTTAAAATACAGAACCAAGATATGTATTTTATACAGAGATAAAATTAGTCATTTTGGAGGCAGAAGCATTTTTATACAAACATAAAATCAGCCAAAGCCATCTAGCTATCTGATTACAGACCTTGGGAAAATGATTAGTTGTAAATGGGGTGAAACAATTCAGTTTTGCCCCAGTAGTTGAATGTCATGTATACATTCCTGAGTCTGACCAAATAAGAAAAAAAGCTTCTTACCTTTTAAAATCTTTATGTTGTTGACAGCTTGGTGTAAATGACCACATGTGTAGCTAAATATATACTCATATGTGGATTCACTTTATAATCTCGAAATACTGAAATATCGAATTTCAGTATCGCAAGACTATAAAGCCGAAAAATCAAAATACCGAAACCCCAAAACTCCGAAATTCAAAACCGTGACATTTAAACACATCCTACACCACACAAACACACATACACCTTCCTCCCCACACTACAACAAACAAACAAAACACAGACAAGCAAAACAACATACCTACAAACACCTACCCTACATATAAGCAGGGGCAATCTCCCCCTGCACCCCCATGTGGTGGGCTGCGCCCCCTACACCCACGCTACTTATATATACTAACTCCGAGGTTGCAGTAAAAATGACACAGACACAAAACCCACCACTACACAAACTACATGCCCCTCGCACAAACACACATCACATACATGCAAATACCACCATTCTCAACACTTACATACTCACACTCTTACATACATATCTCAACCTACATCTACAACTTCCCAACACACTAACATACAATAAAATCCCTACCCAAAACCCTTAAAATAAAAACACTTACCTGAATCTTCAGCTATCCAGTAACAGTGCATCACCATAACTGCTGATTCAACATTTCTGGATTTGGTTATCTAGTCTTTCGCAGAACTGGGCTTTCGCTATTCTAGTCTTGAGATATTGAAACCCGATATTTCAGTATTTTGAGATATATATATATATATATATATATATATATATATATATATATATATATATATATGTATATATATTTATTGATATGTAACTTGCACACAATGAGCTCCATTATTTTAACTCCACACAGACTATGCAGGGATCTCCTGTCAGGCACAAATCTGTACATGAATAAGCAGCAATAAGTCAGGAATAAGAATGGAATATATATATATATATATATATATATATATATATATATATATATATATATATATACACATATTAATGTGAACAGTACATTCTCATTTCCTGGAAGCACAGGCATGAATCAATAATGAGTTTTTTTTATTTCCATTAAGTAATTAAATATTTGTACATTTTTTCAACTTTTGATCAGCTTTCCAAAGTGCACTTCTATTATTAATATAAAACTCTTATTCATTTTGCGTAAAGTGTTAATGTCCCTTTTTGCACTATCCTTTACCTCAGTGTTGGAAGTAAAGAACTAATAATAATATTTTTTTAGTTGGTCAGTTCTGGAATTTCTGGTATCTTCATTCTACACAGAAAATCAAGGGAAATGAAGCATTGAAAAGGTAGAGAGTGGTTTTAATATAACTGGGTACATTATTCTGCTTAGCATATCAGTTGTACCTATTGGTAAAAGGTAAAGATCTTTTAGATTTTATTTAACAATGCATAAAAAAGTAGAAATTAACAGCATCAAACAAGAGTACTGGACAATACCAGATTCACAGCTAAAAAAATTAAGAAGTAATTGTCTAACATATGCAAAAAAACTCTGTACAATAATAATGTTGGCATCTATACATGGGACTGAAGGCTTAAGTGTGTATCTGGCTTATTAACAGAACGTTCAAAACAGACATAGGCATTGAAAGATATAGGCAACCTTCTGACACTGTACTCAACTCAGTTTTACTTTGTCAAGGGAAGATCATGTGGACTTCTTTGAGAAGGTCACCAAGGCAATAGATTGGAGAAAATGGTGTAATATCATCTACTTGGACCTGGCTAAAGCATTTAATAATATACCACACTTGGGTGTAGTTGACAAACGCATCAAACTCAGCATAAACCCCTACTTAACTCACTGGATTGCCAACTGGCTTACAGACAAGTCCCAACAAGTTAGGACTGGTGATACTACTCCAGTAAGAGACTGGTCACCAGCAGGGTTCTTCAGGACTCTGTGCTGAGACTGCTCCTATTTGGTATCTACTTCTCAAAGACAAAGGCTAATGATAAGGGTTCTTTGGATGACCCAGTTTGCAGAGGACTGCAAATTGGGAGCTATCATAGACAACCCCATAAAGCAAACATCTTACAAGAGAGTCTAACATAGACAAATGATTGGTGCTAAAGTCACAGACTAAAAGTCCATGCCCAGAATAGTGCTTTTTGTGAAAACTGCCACCCAGGGTAATTACTCCATTGATAAGACACTCCAAGAATTGACCCCATGGTCAGGGATCTGGGAACACATGTAGACAGTAATACAGCCTTTGAGCAACACGAGGCCCAGGTAGTAAGAAAATCATTGTGTCCCCCAACTTATAAGTAAGGCAAAGCAGCTAGGTTCAAGGAAGTCATAGTGACATTTTATTGAGTCCTCATCAGACCCATCATTGAGTATAATGCCCCTTTCAGCATGTACCTCACCAAACATATGCAACAGTTGCAATGCCCCAAAGGTTTCTTACCAGAAGAATTCAGGGTACAAATACAATGTCCTATATGAATCATTTTAAAGCCCTATCTTATAATCTCTCTTGCACAGGTTACTATGAGACAATCTATGCAGGGCATACAAGACATCCTCGGATTCAGCTCTGATGGACCTTTGGCATATCCACAAAATGAACAGCATAAGAACCACTAGATCCAAGGATTTAAATTTTGTAGGTGACATAAATAAGACATGTTCGTGACACAGATATATATATATATCTCAGAGGATCCCCATGCTGTGGAACAGGCCTCCCATTCATGTGAAGCAGAGTCCATCCTGAAATCTATGTGTCACTTGTCTCATGCATTCAGAAGACAAGATGAAGTGGTATATTGGTTCAAGATATTTGTTGTACATAAACATTGTCAGGAACTGTAACAAGTATTTAAGCTAACTGATTCATACATTACTTCAAACACACTTGCATGTGCATCCCCGTTCATGCCTGCATTCACTCTGACTGACTGTACAAAACGGCACTGCTCTCGCACGTGCTCAATACTTATATGCATGTGCTGTCTAGCTACAGTGGCTCAGTAGGAACATTATACATAATGATCTACACTATATAAGTGAGAAATGGGAAATTCACTCCAGGTCTGACCCACATGTCTCTGATAGACAGGGGCAGGCAGTAATACCCAAACTAACATACAGCCCACCACATAACCTCTAGAAACTTCTTAACTAACATACCCCTTCCTAATAATCACCCATGGTACTTAGGGACACAATTGATTTGGATTGCATGGCTAGACTTATAAAGGCCCTGGTGGTCATTAGCCTAATATTAAACTATGAGTTATGAACCTATGAACAGTGGCAGTTAGTTGCTAACAAGTATACTCAATCAACACATGGGCTAGAAAGCTATAATGCAAAAGACATTGTTACTGGTGCACACCTTCAAAATAAAACAAAAAAAGCAATACAGAAATGTTATAATAATATACCATGATGTGTAAATAGTTTTGCATTTATGTTTTATTATTCAGCAATGTATTCTCTGGTCATATTACTACCTGCCTATTAATATTGTTACGTTTTACTGTTTCTGTTTTCACACACACACAAAAAAAAGGAAATAAAAAGATTTTATACAAAAAAAAAAAAAAGAAAGAAAGACAAATATCAAATCACTAGAAGACAATGAACAAAGTGTCATAAAATATGTTTATTATACTTTTATCAGCTAGCATGGCAAACATTTTAAATATGCACATTAGCAACACCTTACTGATTCTTTCTACAGTACACACTTGAGGCCCAACAGCTGATTGCTGTAAATTATCTGAGATAGAAATACCCAGCAAATTGACCAACTGCTAGATGAGTGCAGCTAAATGCTGCAAGAAATTTTTAACTAAAAGACATGTTAGATAAATCAAAATGTACTGAAAATTATATAAACGGGAACGTTATCATGACTTCTCACATTCAAGTTCTGGAACATTTGTAATCTCACCACTACAATCTAAAAATAAAATTCAAAACTACTCTAAACAGAGCACCCCAGAATAGTAAATGACATGTACATTTTAAAGTTCAAGTCAATAAAGCATAATAAAAAAAACAAAAGTGAAAATATACATGCTAACAAATTTGCTGAGCGCATTGGGTGCAACAGCTTGCAATAACATGCTCTGAGCTGAGAAAATTACCTCAGTGTGAAATTGGTCCCTACACACTATGCACATGTATTCTGTTACATAATTCATCCAGACATTGCACATCTGAATATATAATCTTCTTTGTTTTGCTAATTTGATATATTTCTGCATATTATAATGCATTAAAAATCAAACCAGCTAGCTCATCATTCAACATCCCTCCCATTTGTTACATGCTGTAACTCATCATTTACCATCCCTCCCATTTATTACATGCTCTGAGTCATCATTTAACATCCCTCCCATTTATTACATGCAGTAACTCATCATTTACCATCCCTCCCATTTATTACATGCTCTAATTCATCATTTAACATCCCTCCCATTTATTACATGTTGTAACTCATCATTTAACATCTCTCCCATTTATTACATGTTGTAACTCATCATTTAACATCCCTCCCATTTATTACATGTTGTAACTCATTTAACATCCCTTCCATTTATTACATGCTGTAACTCATCATTTAACATCCCTCCCATTTATTACATGATGTAACTCATCATTTAACATCCCTCCCATTTATTACATGCTGTAATTCATTTAACATCCTTCCCATTTATTACATGTTCTAACTCATTTAATATCCCTCCCATTTATTACATGCTGTAACTCATCATGTAACATCCGTCCCATTTATTACATGCTGTAACTCATCATTTAACATCCCTCCCATTTATTACATGTTGTAACTCATCATTTACCATCCTTCCCATATATTATATATTGTAACTCATCATTTAACATCTCTCCCATTTATTACATGTTCTAACTCATTTACCATCCCTCCCATTTATTACATGTTGTAATTCATCATTTAACATCCGTCCCATTTATTACATGCTGTAACTCATCATTTAACATCCCTCCCATTTATTACATGTTGTAACTCATCATTTAACATCCTGCCCATTTATTATGTGTTGTAACTCATCATTTAACATCTCTCCCATTTATTACATTATGTAACTCATCATTTAACATCCCTCCCATTTATTACTAGCTGTAACTCATCATTTAACATCCCTCATATTTATTACATGCTGTAACTCATCATTTAACATCCCTCACATTTATTACATGTTGTAACTCATCATTTAACATCCCTCCCATTTATTACATGCTGTAACTCATCATTTAACATCCTTCCTATTTATTACATGTTGTAACTCATCATTTAACATCTCTCCCATTTATTACATGTTGTAACTCATCATTTAACATCCCTCCCATTTATTACATGCTGTAACTCATCATTTAACATCCCCCCCATTTATTACATGTTGTAACTCATCATTTAACATCTCTTCCATTTATTACATGTTGTAACTCATCATTTAATATCCCTCCCCTTTATTACATGCTGTAACTCATCATTTACCGTCCCTCCCATTTATTACATGTTGGAACTCATCATTTAACATCCTTTCCATTTATTACATGTTGTAACTCATTTACGATACCTCCCATTTATTACACATTGTAACTCATCATTTAACATCCCTCCCATTTATTACATGTTGGAACTCATTATTTACCATCCCTCCCATTTATTAAATGTTGTAACTCATCATTTACCATCCCTCCTATTTATTACATGTTCTAACTCATTTAACATCCCTCCCATTTATTACATGCTGTAATTCATTTAACATCCCTCCCATTTATTACATATTCTAACTTATTTAACATCCCTCCCATTTATTACATGCTGTAACTCATCATTTAACATCTGTCCCATTTATTACATGCTGTAACTCATCATTTAACATCCCTCCCATTTATTACATGTTGTAACTCATCATTTACCATCCCTCCTATTTATTACATGTTCTAACTCATTTAACATCCCTCCCATTTATTACATGCTGTAATTCATTTAACATCCCTCCCATTTATTACATATTCTAACTTATTTAACATCCCTCCCATTTATTACATGCTGTAACTCATCATTTAACATCTGTCCCATTTATTACATGTTGTAACTCATCATTTACCATCCTTCCCATATATTATATATTGTAACTCATCATTTAACATCTCTCCCATTTATTACATGTTGCAACTCATTTAACATCCCTCCCATTTATTACATTCTGTAACTCATCATTTAACATCTCTCCCATTTATTACATGTTGTAACTCATCATTTAACATCCTTCCCATTTATTACATGCTGTAATTCATTTAACATCCCTCCCATTTATTACATGTTCTAACTCATTTAACATCGCTCCCATTTATTACATGCTGTAACTCATCATTTAACATCTGTCCCATTTATTACATGCTGTAACTCATCATTTAACATCCCTTCCATTTATTACATGTTGTAACTCATTTACCATCCCTCCCATTTATTACATGTTGTAATTCATCATTTAACATTCGTCCCATTTATTACATGCTGTAACTCATCATTTAACATCCTGCCCATTTATGTGTTGTAACTCATCATTTAACATCTCTCCCATTTATTACATTCTGTAACTCATCATTTAACATCCCTCCCATTTATTACATGTTGTAACTCATCATTTAACATCCTTCCTATTTATTACATGTTGTAACTCATCATTTAACATATCTCCCATTTATTACATGTTGTAACTCATCATTTAACATCCCTCCCATTTATTACATGCTGTAACTCATCATTTAATATCCCTCCCCTTTATTACATGCTGTAACCCATCATTTACCATCCCTCCCATTTATTACATGTTGTAACTCATCATTTAACATCCTTCCCATTTATTACATGTTGTAACTCATTTACGATACCTCCCATTTATTACGTTGTAACTCATCATTTAACATCCCTCCCATTTATTACACGTTGTAACTCATCATTTAACATCCCTCCCATTTATTACATGTTGGAACTCATTATTTACCATCCCTCCCATTTATTACATGTTGTAACTCATCATTTACCATCCCTCCCATTTATTAAATGTTGTATCTCATCATTTACCATCCCTCCTATTTATTACATGTTGTAACTCATCATTTACCATCCCTCCCATTTATTAGGGTCTATATTAGAATATCGAATATTTAACAGTTCGAATCACTAAAGGTCGACCTTTAGTGATTGAACTGCTAAAACATCGAATGTTCAGAAAAAAAAATAAAAACAAAAAAAAACTAAATGGTGTAGGCAAGGGGGCAAGCCCCCCTGCACCCCCGCTACTTAAATATACCAACTCCTAGACTGCACTACATTGAAGTAAACGGAAATCTCCCATTACAGAGATTTCCGTTTACTTGTTTGATGTTCGGCAGTTTCGCTATTCTCTTGTCAACAATGTTAGATTCGACATTGTCAGCTTTCGAGAATCTAATATAGAC
Source organism: Protopterus annectens (assembly GCF_019279795.1). NCBI lineage: Eukaryota > Metazoa > Chordata > Ceratodontiformes > Protopteridae > Protopterus > Protopterus annectens. Next base: position 1,129,881,033 of record NC_056744.1, on the reverse strand, counting down.
CCCATTTATTACATGTTGTAACTCATTTAACATCCCTCCCATTTATTATATGCTCTAACTCATCATTTAACATGTTGATCTATCACAGTTTGCTTCTTACATAGTTATTTCAGTTACACTTCTGACAAAATGGGTTTATGATCTTCAGTTTTAAACCAACACTCGCTATAATTTATTTTAAATTTGCCTTATGTTAACCAGATTAGTCTCAGTGGGTCAGTCATCTCTACCTTTTGGGGGATATTCAAGGTATATTTATAGTACCTAGACATAAGTTTGTTTAAATACTGAGGAAATTCAGTTACCCTTTTTTGGAAGGGTTTTGTTGGGCACAGTTTACTGTGAGAATAATGTTAATTAACCCTGTGTAGTTGAATTCACTAAGTAATATTTTTTCAAGAAATTAATAAAAGCTGTACTTCAGTTGAGAGACACAAGTTAAAAAAGGATGCAAGACTAACTTATTTCATTAATTCTGGATGAAAATGCAGTTCTGATGTCAAAATATGCACTTATTAATTGAAACAGCATACCAGAATCTCATTCTGAAGCCACAGTATCTTCATGGGTAGAACAGATGAAATGAATCTCAAAGGCCTTATTTGACAAGGAAGTACTAATCAGGAGTGATGCGTCATAAGGAAAGAACTGAGCAGGTGATGCAAGGGATATGGAAGTAGTTTCTGAAGTAGCAATTTCTGAAAAATATGCAGAAAGCAAAAAGAGACACAGCAAACTACTGCCCATTCTTATGTACAACTAGGACAAGGAGTTAGCAAGAGAGTGTTTACTAGAAAAAAAACATTAACATTTCATTTTTTTGAATCCTCAGAAAATGCCAACAGACAGGCATGAGTTTTGGACAATACTGTCATACAATTAAGAGTAATATTATCAGAGGTGATGGTGCTTATTGATATAACGGTGGACACAATAAATAATTTCATGATGTAATCCAATAAAACTTAAGATTGACTGTTAAAGAATTTTGACAGTAAAAAAGCAAGTACAGTCATAGATATACTATAGAATGAACCTGTTTGGTATAGGTGTAAAATGCGCACCCAAAGCGCACATTTTTTGCTTAAGAAATTATCTTTATATCTATTATATAGTGAGCAAAAGCTAATATTGGCAGCTTAGGTATACATTTATTTATTGGAAATGAAACTTGCATTCTGTCATTTTTAAAAACAATTCTGAACATTTATTCTATGTATATATTCTTACCATCTTTTACATATTACACACAACTGGTGTATTCTGTCCCTAATCATGTTAGTGTTATTATTCCAGGTTGGCCTGAAAATGATCTGTTTGGATCAGTTCTCCATCCTGGCTGACAAATGCAAACAAACAAACCATCAAACAAATCAACTGTGAGGCAGAAAGCAAGAGAAATGAAGCTTTATGAGCTGCGAGCTTGGAAGTGGACATTTTGTTTAGCATGCATGAAAATAAAGTTGTCCATACTCTTAATATGATGCATTATAACATATTGTTTGTCGGTTAAACTAGAGGTACAGTAAAGTAGTTTGAACAACCGAAATGTTGCAATGTTGTAGGCATGAGGAAATAAGCTATATATGAAAAAGACCAGTGAGAATTGTAGAGAATTTGCAAAGTGCAATAGGAAAAAACAGAAATATGTGCATCACCACAACACTTAATGATCATGTTATTTCAAAGGACTAATAAGAGCTAGAAATAGATATGAAAAAGACAGAGGGATGACATAAATGCAGGTAAAGGGGAACCAGTAAGAAGTATCAGATGTGGGAGAAACGATCAGATTCATGATGTTTTAATGTTCTTAATTAGACTTACCCATCCTATGGTGGATAATTAGATAGTACCCCTAGTGAAAATAACTGAGATCATATCATAGATAATCTAAGGGTACTCAAGCATGGGATAAACCATTTAGGAGCTGGCTCTGTCCATTAGTAGTACAGGAGGCAGTTATGGGGTACATGTTTTTTTCCCATCCACAGATTCAAGCTGCACTTGTATGCAAACAGAGATGAACTTTGTTTTACATGGTTGGGGAGTTTGTTCCAGAGTAGTGATATCCTGTGTGAGATATACCTGTCCCTCCTGTTCTTTTCATGTCACAGAAAAGGTAAAAATCCTTAGGCCATGTATTTCTGATGCCATTTGACTTGCTGGTATGCAGGTGACCTTGCAAAGGATATGGTGATGCCATTTTTGGCATTTAGGTTCATTCCATGATTTTGGCACCAGTATGATTTTGGCACCAGTTATTTATTTGGGACTTGGTGTTCATTTTGGCTGTGCTGATCAATGCTACTAATCTAAGAACTTCTTAGAACCCCCCCCCCCCCAAAAAAAAAAGACTGAGCTGAAGTGCTATCAATAAATCAAGCCCTTTCAACAACTAGCTCCTTCTTCTTGACCTTTCTGGGAGTCTTTCTATAGTTAAGTGTGTATACAGTGACCTTTCTGGGAGTCTTTCTATAGTTAAGTGTTTATGCAGTGACCTTTCTGGGAGTCTTTCTATAGTCAAGTGTTTATGCAGTGACCTTTCTGGGAGTCTTTCTATAGTTAAGTGTTTATGCAGTGACCTTTCTGGGAGTCTTTCTATAGTTAAGTGTTTATGCAGTGACCTTTATGGGAGTCTTTCTATAGTCAAGTGTTTATGCAGTGACCTTTCTGGGAGTCTTTCTATAGTTAAGTGTTTATGCAGTGACCGTTCTGGGAGTCTTTCTATAGTTAAGTGTTTATGCAGTGCTGCTGTATTCTTTCCTGGTGAGAGGAGAAGAACTGGCTGTTTCTTTGTCAGTTTTTTTTTTTTTTTTTTTGCTATGGGATATTTTCCCTAAGTAGATCCTACAAGTTTGCAGCTGAAACTGCCTGCACTAATTCTGCAGTGTTGCATGCCTTGCCATTCATTTGCATGAGTTGCTCGATGCTTTGACATATCCTTGTCTACCAACGTAATCCTTCTTTTACTTCTGCTTTCTTCTTATTGGTGTCCAGGCTAAGGTTGCACTGTCTGTGTTTCTGTTTATTACATCGGTGCAGTCAGCGCACTATTATGCTCCATGTATAAGGTAAAACAATGGCTCATGTAAGATTATTCATGACATTTTCATTGACTGATTGTTCATTATTGAATATTCTTACTGCTTTCACTGATTGCTCATTATTGATTATTAATTATCGATGCAGCTGTTCACTGTAGTTCTCATTTAAGTGAGCATTACATGTGAGCTCTGTGTATTCTTGGTTATTGCTAACTGTTGCAGCTTACTGGCATCCAGGCCATCCTTGGAAAGGGACATCACTGCGTTTTGTGTTCTTTCTTTGCTAAATTTAATATAGATTACATGTCTGGTTACTTTTGCTAAATTTTCAATACACTGCATGGCCACCTTAGTGGAATTCATATTTGAAATTATTCCAGAGTAACCAGTAGCTGGAAGTCTCTGGCTTCCTCCAGAGTGTGGTAGTTCTATCAAACCAAGAAGAAAGATATGGGGGAATGGAGACTTCTTTCAGCCTTCCTTGGGAGTCATGTGTGCGTGTGTGTGTGTGTGTGTGTGTGTGTGTGTGTGTGTGTGTGTGTGTGTGTGTGTGTGTGTGTGTGTGTGTGTGCGCGTGTGTGTGTGTGTGTTCATAGGTAAGTACTACGCATTTGGTCTGCAGAACATTTCAGGCCTAGCCAAAAAAAAAGTTTCCCTTTGGCCTCAAGAAGTGCAAGATGAGTTAGAACAGGAGAGAATTTGAGGCTGCCCATCCAATTATCTAGGTTTACTCTGAAGGTGGCAAGGGTGCTACTATGCTTGACATATAGTGCTGGTTTGTTCCAGAGGTGAGGGATACATAGGGGTATGAATCTATCATGTCAAAGTGTCTTATTTATCTACTGATGAAGATTTAGTTCCATGCTTAGTATTTGATGTACCATTAGTTCTGTGAATAAACAGGAGAATCAAATAGGGTTGGATCTTTCACGGCACAAAAGGCTAGACATAGAGATCCATGAAGGAGTCTGTCAGACACTGAGTACAGAGAAAGGGCTGCCAGTTTCTCCTGATAACTGACATTTTTTGAGGCTGCTGATCTTTTTAGTTATGAGTCTCTGAGATCTCTCAATTTGTGTGATACTTCAGATAAATACATGCTAAAAATACATTATATTCAATAAAAGAGCTGATAAGATATGAGTAAAGGGGAATTAAGACTTCTTTGGATGTAGTGGAGATGCTTTTGGTAATTAGATGGGCCAGATAAAAGGCTTTTCCAAACTATTGTGGAGACATGATGGCCAAATAATGATGAATTATCAACAAGAGTACCCAGATCTCTTAGAACAGTGTCTGATTAGAGGGATGCATTTCCTATATGAAATGTGAAACTGTTTTGTTTACCAAAATGAACTATGCTACATTTTTTTTCATTTAATTTGAGACCATTGTCCTTGCAACAATTCTTCAATGATCTAAGCCCTGTTGCAGGCAGTTGAAAATCAAACACCACCACACAATTTACAGTCATCTGCAAACTTATTTAATCATAGGTCAGAATTACTGGCCTAATGGTCTGAAAAGCATATGCCAAATTGGAGAGGGCCCAGAACAGAGCCCTGTGGTACACCACTGGTAACTGTTTTACTTTCAGAAGTGGCACCTGCTACTCTAAGCACATGGGCTGTCAGACAAATCGTTAGTTATCCATTACACAATATAAGGATTTATATTCAGATTTATAAGTCTATCAATAATGCTTGCAGGGGGAATAGCATTAAAGGCTTTGGTCAGGTCTAGAGATGCTGTATGCACTGCATAAGCACTAGCCATTGCTTCAGTTACTTTTTCAAAGACATTAATTATGTTAAAGAGGCAGGACCTTCATGTATGTGTGTGCGTGTGTGCGTGTGTGTGTGTGTGTGTGTGTGTGTGTGTGTGTGTGTGTGTGTGTGTGTGTGTGTGCGTGTGTGTGTGTGTGTGTGTGTGTGTGTGTGTGTGTGTGTGTGTTTTTATGAGGGAGTGGGGATGTAAATATTACTTTGTGTGAAAGTTAGATACCATGAATAAAGGGGAACTGGAAGACATTACTTTACAGAGAGAGTGGTAAGAGATGTGCCTGAGAGTGCAGGGCCAAAGACTCATTTCTGTATGTGACCTGTGTTCTGCACATCAGTAACAGAAAATTATTTATTAAAAGGATCGCTAGTACAGCTTGTTAGAGGTAGATACTTTCCTTAATTGCTCATATTTTCTCCATTTCAGCAGTAATGCAATATTGGAGGTATATAAGATGAAGACGCTGGGTATGTGAATCAATCACTTTAAGGCATTTTAAACATTTGGTTCCCTTAATATACATTATAGAGCATTTCCTAAATATTTTAGTTTAAATGTAATAGAGAGAACTAAAGGAGTTGTCAGCCCCCTTAACATACTAGAACTAGACAAAGTTTGCTGTGACATTGCATTGTAAAACAAATAGATGATAGGGCAGTATATCAGGAGAGTGACATCAGAAGTTACTAATGGCATCTGGTGTATGTATTTATGGCTTTTCCTGACTAACACATATTCACTTTCTGCAGGATGTGTACATTGAATTGACATGTGAAGGTATTTTAACAGAATGTGTCTTCCTACACTTTAAGCACATTTTTTTACCAGGCTAAACACGAACAATATTTGCATATGTGTTCTCAGTGTATTTGCAGACATCAGTTCAGACAGATGGCTAATTGCCATTGTCCTTTTTTTTTGCCCTAAGGGTAATCCAGATGTAATGCAGGGTAAATCACCATCAGCACCATTGCAATTAGCTATCACAACATTTTCTAACAAGAAGCCATTGCATGTATTAACACTCTAAAGATGAGTCACACCTGTATATAAAACAGAGCCAAACTACCAAAGCAAACCAATTACCTGGTCATCATAGTCAGAACCAGCATCTGCAGCATCACAAGGATCTGCTATAAGGCTGAGGTCCAGTTCACTAGGGCCTGTAAGTGTGGAAGGGAGAAAGAGAGAAAAAGTTTTACTTATGAGTTTTAAAATATCTTAGTCACATGATTATTTTATAAAAGTGAAGTTCACATAGGGAAATTTACATCAAATAATATAGAATGAAATTCCATAACTGACTTAAGCATCATAGTCTGAAGCATACTAAACTGACTTCTACGTAGAGTTCTAATGCCAAAACACCAACATCACCCTTGCTCTTGAAAAACATCCTAAGATTTTTCATGTCCAGGTTCCATAAAGTAATATTGTTAATGAATAGTTAATTTGTTAGCCCTAAAGTGGATATAGTGTGAGAATATAGTGAACTAATAAGAATAAATTCATTTCACAGATAAAAATATTATCAGCTAAGCAGAAAAAAAATATTTGCATTCTTCTAAAATTTTCATGTATATAATGTTGCTTTCAGTAACCTAAAATAACATTTGCAGTACTGGAGGCCATGGCATCACCCATTGTTACACTGTATTAATCCATTTATTTGCCATCTCTTTGGAAATGTGTTCATAATCAATTCTAATCATTTATAAGATGGATGGTATTAAGATTATATACTTGATTATATGCTAAAACACATTGGCACCCCTCCATACCCAAATAAACAAAGCCATCATCAACAATTAATATAATATTGTAAAGGACATTGGTTCAATTGCTTTCTTGGATACTAGTATTAATAGAAATCCAGATAATAAAATGTTTTTTCCTGCACAGACAGTAAAGGAACAGCTAGCAAAGCATTTCTCTGTTTTCAGAGCATACATCTTGAAATATGAAACAAAATATCAAAAGTCAAGCTGTTAGAACCTGTCACTTTATGACTGAAGGAGATTGTCGTACACATGCAATAGAATTGTTAAGGGAGAGATTCACTAATAGGGTGACAGAGAGTAAAACAAAGAACATTACCGTAGAAGTTGTCACAGAGAGGGGAGCCGGACACCCATGTTAGGTAGAAGATTTTGATATAATAGATACAAGAAATTCTAGAAATGCAATCTCGGATAGGATTATGTCTATGGTGTTGACTTCTAGAAAAGTATGCATGGTGTTAGACTCACCTGGAGAAAGACATTTGTTTATGAATAAAAAAGTGTGAATTTCAGTGCAATATTTACTAATACACTTGTTACAATTGCTAAAAGTCACAGTATTGAGCTTAGGCATGTGGAATGTTTTCACAGTGTTATTATATGGCCAACAGTCCTTGATATAATAGTTGAAGTACAAGAAAAAATGTGTGCTTTGAGTATGCATTTTACAACTAATACCATACAGGTCCATGTGATAGAGTGTTTTATTTGTAATCAGTTTTACAGAGGGTGAAATGTCATAAAATAAGGAAATGCATAAATGAACATATGTATGCACTTAAGACTGCAATAAAAAATGCATTGGTTAAACATACCGATTATAAAGCATTTATTTTTTATCTTGGGAAAAGCTAATTTAGGGCTACAAGGGGGAAATCTGGATAATACACCAGTTTGCAAGGAATATTATTGGCAGACCTTGGTAGATGCTTATAGAAAACCAGGAGGAAATGATGTTATTAATTTTAAGTGCCTGTTAAAATATAAGGCTGTAAAACATTCATTTTGTTTGTTAAATTTTTCAGGTTTATCATATCGCTAGTCATATCCTTTTGCAAGTATCAGAACTTTAATTATGTATTCATTCAATTGCTTTGTAACTTGATTAGTTACTTTTGAACATGCCATTTGTTTCTGAAGTTATTTAATTATTTAATATACTCTTTTAGCAAACAACTGTCAGTCTAATGAAGCTTCAAAGCAGTTAGGGAAGAAAGTGCTGACTGTCTGTGATTTAATTTTGTTTTAATATTGTGATCAGCTTATATGAAAGTCGTATTTCTGCTCCTATTGTTCGCATTTCAGATAAGGAATATGGCCTTCAAACAACTGTCTCTGAACGGTTAACCAATAAATAAAAATCCTCATACTTACCAAATTCCATTCCTGGCAGACATAGCATGGTGTACTCATACAACAAACATAGGGACAAATGTTGCAGAGAGTGCCGGTGTTCTGAAACTGCATTACAGTCAACATAGCTAAGTGGTATACTCAAAGACTAAATACCATTTAAGTACGTTTAAGTGCAGCAATATCAGTAGAGCCCAGAGTCCTTCCAACACAGAAAATGATCAGCAGGCATACATATATGTGCAGTCATGTTACAGCATACCTACGTTGCACATGCATAAATTAATCTTAAGTCTAGAGCATAAGACCAGGTCAGAAATCGCTCACTGCGTTATATTAGAAACACTGATGCCCATGCATGTGACAGTGTTGAGACATGAGCATACAGCATCCTGCTGTTTGCTGCAAAAAAAGAAAAAAAAAACAAAAACATTATCCTTGATTCCCGTCTTTCCTGACCTAGAGTAGTCCAAATACAGGCTTTGCTGTATTCTGGACTTTTGGAAAGTTCCTGTGTTGCCCATTTCCTTTCTTGGATAAAGGGAGGCTTCTTTGTTCACCAGTGGCAGTGGGGAGCTTAGAGCAGCCTATCTATCCCTGGAGGAGTGTTCCCAGCACAATAATCTGGTAGTCTATTGGCCGTTTTGGGCCAATTTCTAGCTCTTTCAAGTCCCCCTGTATAAAACCCGCTTTAGCGCGGCTTTGCGCGATTTTGCGCATAGCGCAGCATCGGCAGTGCCGCTTAATTGGGTTTAAACCATTCTCGGCTCCATAAAGTCTGCTCTTCTCTTCTTCCCTTAGAACTGATCTAGTTCTCATAATAAACACCCTATTCCTACTCTAAAGCCTGGCACTTGCTCACTAAAGCAATTATATAAGTCAGCACTAAAAAATTAAAAACACTACACCCTCACAAACTCCCCTTGAGTACCTTGTTCCCCATTGGCCCCTTTTTTCAATTATAAAGGAATTCCCAATACTATTCTAGCATGTCCAAAGGTCATTTGTCAATCTCCTCTCCGGTCCAGCTGGTGAATCTGGGAATCTTGAGGCAATGTTACAACTGCCTCATGTACACAGACAACTCTCTCCTCCTCCAAACAAATTCTAACATATGTGAGAGATGCAACCATATAGCCAAACTGGAGGCTAAGCTCTCTCAACTCAGTACTGGCGTAACCAGTCAGGAGGAGAAGGAAACCACACTCACTACAATTCCAGTCTCACATAGACCTACCACGACAGCAAACCAAACACATAAACACACAAAAACATACTCGGAGGCTCTAAATAAAAATCTGCCTAAACAGCAGAGACCTCCAAAGCAGACACCCAAGCAACCGCTACCCCAAAACAAAACACGTGCAACACATAGCTCACAAAGCCAGTGTGCCGAACAGTCACAGCTCTTAAGGCTAAACAACACACCTGATACACTTGTAATAGGTGATTCTATCGTCAGGCACACTGACGTCCTGCTCACCAGGCTGAACAAGGTGAAGGTCATGGCCTGTCGGGCGCTAGGATCCGCCACATAACACAAGCACTCAGGTCACTCCAAGGCAAGTACAAATATGACTCAGTCATTGTCCATGCTGGTGTGAATGACCTGAGACATACCTCCCTGGACTACATGAAAAGAGACATAGAGGAGCTCTCTGAGCATGTAGCCCAGGCCGGTATGACCCTGACATTGAGTAGCATCTTACCCTCACCAAGAATGATGCCACAATATGAAGACAAGATGATCAATTTCAACAACTGGCTTAAGTATTGGTGTCATTCAAAGGGGATCCAATGCCTGTCAGCCTGGGATGACATGCTCGACAAGCCACGATGCTTCGCTAGGGTCGGCTTGCACCTGTCACCCCTGGGCTTTTGGATATTGGCAAAGGCTCTTGCCACCCCCATAGTGCCTTTTTTAGGCAAGGCTCAAAAGACAAACCCACCTCCATAGGTATCACAAGGGATAAGAAACTAAGAGTAATGCTACTCAATGCCAGAAGTCTAAACCTCAAGATGCACCCACTCAAAACTCTCCTTAGCATGGAGAATATCGATATCTGTGCAATAACAGAAACCTGGTTCAAGGCTCCCGAGAGCACCCCAGCACTACCAGGTTATACCTCATACCATGCTTTTCGGCCCCAAAACTTGGACCGAACCACAAAAGGAGGGGGAGTATCAATATTCGTCAAAGATACCTACACCTCCAGGTTGGTGGCACGGCACAAAGCATCAGAGACTATCCATGTGCAACTAACAGTGGGTAAAATTGCCTTCTAGTTTATAGCCTGCTACAGACCACCTTCCCAAACCCAGGAACCCCACTCGGCCTTCCTGAGAACACTGGAAAATATGAAGGTCTCTCCAAACACCATTATATTGGGCGACTTCAACTACCCAAACATAGACTGGGAGCATTACTCTAGCTCCAACATCCCAGCCCAAAGGTTCCTAGAATTTATAAACTCAAATGCTATGGAACAACTTGTTACCACTCCCACAAGGGGGGAAAACATACTGGACCTGGTCATCACCAACATGGCGACTCTATGCTCCAGACCAGAAGTGTATCCCTCACTGGTAAGATCAGATCATAAACTAATCTCACTGGATATTCACATCCCGACCCCACCCCCTGCCCAGAAAACCACAGTGAAAAACTTCTCTAAAGCAAATTTCACACTCCTCAAAACCAAGGTGGCATCCTTCAAAGCCCCTGGGCCTGTGGAAAATACGGCCCAGACCGCAGAATCCTTTATAAACGCATTCTATGAACACCTTCAGGAATTGCATGGACCATGCAATCCCAAATAAAACCAAGACCCAATCCTCCAAAGGCAGACGTCCTGTCTGGTGGACCCCAGCCATAAACAAACTATACAATAGAAGGAGGAAGCTACTACATGATAGAGCAAAATCCCAGAAAGGGAAGGCATCTCTGATTAGTATTAGCAAAAAACTACGGGCAATTATAAAATCGTCTAAGGCCAGCTTAGAGAGAAAAATTGCACAGGACACTAAGGATAATCACAAGGCTTTCTTTAGTTATGTCTGGAACCTGGGTGGGAATTCCCAGATATGCTCAGAATTAGTCCAAAATGACAAAAAATACACCGAACCCACAGACATTGCCAACATCCTAGCTGACAGGTTCAGTGCAAACTTCTGCCCCCCTCCCCACCAAAAGGGCAAATATCTATCCCAGCAGTGTGCTGCCCCCCTGACATCTCAGATGCTCAGGTAAGAGCCACCCTCTCCAAAGCAAAAAACACAGCATCAATGGGACCAGACAATTTCCTGGGCTGCATCCTACATGAACTCCAAGAAGAGCTAAACCCAAACATAAAACTACTGTTCAATCTCAGCCTTACTACAGGATATGTACCCAAAGAGTGGCGTGCAGCAACAGTGGTCCCTCTCCACAAAGGTGGTGCCTCAACAGATTCTGGAAACTATCACCCCATAAGCCTGACTAGCTTGGTCTGCAAAGCTATGGAAAGGATCATCATGGACCTCATAAATAAAGATATTGGGAACCTACAGACACTGGATCCTACCCAGTTCGGCTTTGTTAAGGGCAGATCCTGCCTCTTAAACCTGGTTGATTTCTTTGAAATATTCACCAAGGCCATTGATGAGGGGAAGGTGGTCCACACAGCCTACCTGGACCTCGCAAAAGCCTTCGATACAATACCCCACTTGGGCATTATAGATAAGCTCACCAGCTTAAATATAAACCCCTATGTCACTTGATGGGTTGCAAACCGGCTCAAAGGCAGAACCCACATGGTTAGAATTGCTGGAGCCATGTCAGACTCCAAACCAGTTACAAGTGGTGTCCCACAAGGCTCAGTCCTGGGACCTCTCTTGTTCGGTATATATTTCTTGGAGGTACAGGCCAACACGGAAGGACTGTGGCTGACCAAGTTCGCAGATGACTGCAAACTGGGCACCATAATCGACTCTCCAGCCGACACAAGCATCCTCCAAAAGGGCCTAATAGAAACAGACAACTGGTGCCAGAGCCATGGCCTCAAGCTAAATGCCAAAAAGTGTATAGTCATCCCCTTTGGCAAAAACAAAGTGCCCACAAATTACCACATAGATGGTAATCCATTAAGTACGGAAGAAGTAATTAAGGACCTGGGGACCCAAGTTGATAGCAATCTCTCATTTGACAACCACGTGGCCAAAGTGGTTAGAAAAGCATTTTATATAGCCCACCTAATCATGAAGGGATTCACATCTAGATCAGGGGAGGTCATCGTGCCTCTTTACTCATCCCTCATCAGGCCCATAATTGAGTACAATGCCCCTTTTGGGATGTACCTTACCAGACACCTGCAGCAACTGGAAAGACCCCAAAAGTATCTCACCAAGAGGATCAAAGGGCTCAGACAGATGCCATATGCTGCCCGGCTAAAGAAACTCCAGCTCTACTCAGTGGCATACCGCCTGCTCAGAGGCGATCTGTGCCTGACGTATAAAGCCATGTCCAACCCGTAATTAATGGACATGCTGCACCTCAGAAAATCCAAATCCCATCGAGCTACGGGCTCGAGAGACTTGAACCTCAGCACTGAAATAAATAGGACATGCTGGAGGGACAGATTCATAACCCAGAGGCTCCCTTCACTCTGGAATAAAATCCCAGTCCAGGTTAGGCAGAGTACCTCATTGACCCTCTTCAAGAGGAATCTTAATGAGTGGATGGGAGATCGTAGGTTTACCCCGGGTATCACTTCTGTGTCACTGTTAGACAGAGGCACAGTATACTAACCTCGAAAAAGGGCATAGCAAAATTAATTTAAAATGGGTGGCGAAAGCCAAACGCACTCTGGCTAGGCTTATAAATGCCCTAGGGCAGATAGCCTAGTATGAACCTATGAACCTATGAAGCAGACCATGACTGTAATGACATTTAAGTGCAATGGCCTCTTTCAGAAACATATTTATTCATTTCATTTTGAATTATACTCTTTATGTTAAAGTTGAGAATTACAGTTAGTTTGATTTTTTATATTTATTGTCTGCTTGTTTTGTGTCTCTAATAACACCCACAATGATATCATTGTAGGTATTAGACATTCATTCACATATAACTGCACAGCATTCTGGAGAAGCACAACTTCTTTAGAAGGTTAACTTTTTGCACACTTACATTGTGGTTTCACTACTACATCATCACGTATGTCAATTTTTTAGCTTGTTTTTGTAGGAAATAGGAAACTCCCAACAAATGTACATTTGAGGTGGACATATAGTAGCCTGTAAATTAATGCAGCTAGTAAGGCATTGTGAGTTTAGTCTTTCAGGGTACCATAACAAGAGTTTTCATTTCCAAGAAAATTTCATGGAGCCATCATTATCAACAAAATTAGTGCAAAAGCAACATCCTTTTTCCACTGAAAACTGTATGTTTTATTTATGTCAAAGAGAGTATACCCAGCTTCAGGGGTTCGTTACTTACACTTGCTTCAGAACGTGAGCAACATACCTTAAACCTGAATGAATGTTAAGTACCTCTCAAGGAGGGTCAAAACACAACTTAATGCCAAACAAATTTTAATCATATAAATATTTATGAAAATAAATGTGTGGAATATATAAATGTGAAAAAACTTTCAGTAACAGAAATAACGTACAGAACATTTTAAAAATCAACTGCAGAAAACAGTAGGTAGACATTGTGGTACTCCACTTTATCCTTTTCTGTCCACCTTCTTCAGCAGGCTTTGACTGAGTCATGTTACACACTGTGCTATGTTACTCATGGCACTGCTTTCTACAGTGCAGCAGGTACTGACCGAGCACTATTACACTCTGTCCTGAATTACCTGTGACCCTCCTCTGTGTAGTGCAGCAGGGACTGACTGAGCATTGTTATGCTCTGTCCTGAATTACCGATGATCCTCCTCTGTGTAGTGCAGCAGGGACTGACTGAGCATTGTTATGCTCTGTCCTGAATTACCTGTGACCCTCCTCTGTGTAGTGCAGCAGGGACTGACTGAGCATTGTTATGCTCTGTCCTGAATTACCGATGATCCTCCTCTGTGTAGTGCAGCAGGGACTGACTGAGCATTGTTATGCTCTGTCCTGAATTACCTGTGACCCTCCTCTGTGTAGTGCAGCAGGGACTGACTGAGCATTGTTATGCTCTGTCCTGAATTACCGATGATCCTCCTCTGTGTAGTGCAGCAGGGACTGACTGAGCATTGTTATGCTCTGTCCTGAATTACCTGTGATCCTCCTCTGTGTAGTGCAGCAGGGACTGACTGAGCATTGTTATGCTCTGTCCTGAATTACCTGTGATCCTCCTCTGTGTAGTGCAGCAGGGACTGACTGAGCATTGTTATGCTCTGTCCTGAATTACCGATGATCCTCCTCTGTGTAGTGCAGCAGGGACTGACTGAGCATTGTTATGCTCTGTCCTGAATTACCTGTGACCCTCCTCTGTGTAGTGCAGCAGGGACTGACTGAGCATTGTTATGCTCTGTCCTGAATTACCGATGATCCTCCTCTGTGTAGTGCAGCAGGGACTGACTGAGCATTGTTATGCTCTGTCCTGAATTACCGATGATCCTCCTCTGTGTAGTGCAGCAGGGACTGACTGAGCATTGTTATGCTCTGTCCTGAATTACCTGTGACCCTCCTCTGTGTAGTGCAGCAGGGACTGACTGAGCATTGTTATGCTCTGTCCTGAATTACCGATGATCCTCCTCTGTGTAGTGCAGCAGGGACTGACTGAGCATTGTTATGCTCTGTCCTGAATTACCTGTGACCCTCCTCTGTGTAGTGCAGCAGGGACTGACTGAGCATTGTTATGCTCTGTCCTGAATTACCGATGATCCTCCTCTGTGTAGTGCAGCAGGGACTGACTGAGCATTGTTATGCTCTGTCCTGAATTACCAATGATCCTCCTCTGTGTAGTGCAGCAGGGACTGACTGAGCATTGTTATGCTCTGTCCTGAATTACCAATGATCCTCCTCTGTGTAGTGCAGCAGGGACTGACTGAGCATTGTTATGCTCTGTCCTGAATTACCTGTGACCCTCCTCTGTGTAGTGCAGCAGGGACTGACTGAGCATTGTTATGCTCTGTCCTGAATTACCGATGATCCTCCTCTGTGTAGTGCAGCAGGGACTGACTGAGCATTGTTATGCTCTGTCCTGAATTACCTGTGACCCTCCTCTGTGTAGTGCAGCAGGGACTGACTGAGCATTGTTATGCTCTGTCCTGAATTACCAATGATCCTCCTCTGTGTAGTGCAGCAGGGACTGACTGAGCATTGTTATGCTCTGTCCTGAATTACCTGTGACCCTCCTCTGTGTAGTGCAGCAGGGACTGACCGAGCATTGTTATGCTCTGTCCTGAATTACCAATGATCCTCCTCTGTGTAGTGCAGCAGGGACTGACTGAGCATTGTTATGCTCTGTCCTGAATTACCGATGATCCTCCTCTGTGTAGTGCAGCAGGGACTGACCGAGCATTGTTATGCTCTGTCCTGAATTACCTGTGACCCTCCTCTGTGTAGTGCAGCAGGGACTGACTGAGCATTGTTATGCTCTGTCCTGAATTACCTGTGACCCTCCTCTGTGTAGTGCAGCAGGGACTGACTGAGCATTGTTATGCTCTGTCCTGAATTACCTGTGACCCTCCTCTGTGTAGTGCAGCAGGGACTGACTGAGCATTGTTATGCTCTGTCCTGAATTACCTGTGACCCTCCTCTGTGTAGTGCAGCAGGGACTGACTGAGCATTGTTATGCTCTGTCCTGAATTACCGATGATCCTCCTCTGTGTAGTGCAGCAGGGACTGACTGAGCATTGTTATGCTCTGTCCTGAATTACCGATGATCCTCCTCTGTGTAGTGCAGCAGGGACTGACTGAGCATTGTTATGCTCTGTCCTGAATTACCGATGATCCTCCTCTGTGTAGTGCAGCAGGGACTGACTGAGCATTGTTATGCTCTGTCCTGAATTACCTGTGACCCTCCTCTGTGTAGTGCAGCAGGGACTGACTGAGCATTGTTATGCTCTGTCCTGAATTACCTGTGACCCTCCTCTGTGTAGTGCAGCAGGGACTGACTGAGCATTGTTATGCTCTGTCCTGAATTACCGATGATCCTCCTCTGTGTAGTGCAGCAGGGACTGACTGAGCATTGTTATGCTCTGTCCTGAATTACCGATGATCCTCCTCTGTGTAGTGCAGCAGGGACTGACTGAGCATTGTTATGCTCTGTCCTGAATTACCGATGATCCTCCTCTGTGTAGTGCAGCAGGGACTGACTGAGCATTGTTATGCTCTGTCCTGAATTACCTGTGACCCTCCTCTGTGTAGTGCAGCAGGGACTGACTGAGCATTGTTATGCTCTGTCCTGAATTACCTGTGACCCTCCTCTGTGTAGTGCAGCAGGGACTGACTGAGCATTGTTATGCTCTGTCCTGAATTACCGATGATCCTCCTCTGTGTAGTGCAGCAGGGACTGACTGAGCATTGTTATGCTCTGTCCTGAATTACCAATGATCCTCCTCTGTGTAGTGCAGCAGGGACTGACTCAGCATTGTTATGCTCTGTCCTGAATTACCTGTGGCCCTCCTCTGTGTAGTGCAGCAGGGACTGACTGAGCATTGTTATGCTCTGTCCTGAATTACCGATGATCCTCCTCTGTGTAGTGCAGCAGGGACTGACTGAGCATTGTTACACTCTGTCCTGAATTACCAGTGACCCTTTCTCTGTGTACTGCAGCAGGGACTGACTGAGCATTGTTATGCTCTGTCCTGAATTACCTGTGACCCTCCTCTGTGTAGTGCAGCAGGGACTGACTGAGCATTGTTATGCTCTGTCCTGAATTACCTGTGACCCTCCTCTGTGTAGTGCAGCAGGGACTGACTGAGCATTGTTATGCTCTGTCCTGAATTACCGATGATCCTCCTCTGTGTAGTGCAGCAGGGACTGACCGAGCATTGTTATGCTCTGTCCTGAATTACCGATGATCCTCCTCTGTGTAGTGCAGCAGGGACTGACTGAGCATTGTTATGCTCTGTCCTGAATTACCAGTGACCCTTCCTCTGTGTACTGCAGCAGGGAATCCCTGACCTTTGTTACACTCTGTCCTAAATTACCAGTGATCCTCCTCTTTGTACTGCTGCAGGGACTCACTGACCTTTGTTACACTCTGTCTTGAATTGCCAGTGACCCTCCTCTGTCTACACTGTATTTTACATTACACACAACACTGCACTATATTCAACCAGGTACTGACTCAGCCTTGTTACACGGTATCTTGCATTAGAACTGGCAATATTTCATTTACAACAGCATGTGCACTTTGAACCTTGTTACACTCTGTCCTGTCCTGCATTACCCTAGACACTGCACTGTGTCCAACAGAAGGTACTTAGTGAGCCTTGCTACACTCAGTCTTGGATGTCTTGGACTACCCATGACCCTGCACTGTGTAGAACTACAAGTATCAACTGAGCTTTGATATACTGTATCCTGTGTTACTATTGGTAAGAAATAGTTAATGTACTATCATACATGCCATTTTGTAGAGTACAAGAGCCATAACTCTGTGGTATTATATAAAACAAATAAAAGGGTGGTGATACATTTCCACATACTATCATGCACCTAGTCTTCCTTCACCTTCAGACTATTTTCTTTACTCCTGTGAAATGCTTTATTTAATCAGTAATATTTCTAAGGAATTTCTGTTTCTCTTCAAACACTTGAAAACTTCTGTAACTTCATTACTTCAGCC
Organism: Protopterus annectens; assembly: GCF_019279795.1. NCBI lineage: Eukaryota > Metazoa > Chordata > Ceratodontiformes > Protopteridae > Protopterus > Protopterus annectens. Next base: position 1,129,863,301 of record NC_056744.1, on the reverse strand, counting down.
CTTTTCCTTGTGACTATAGATACTATATTAATTTTTCCTCACAGGCATTTTGGTGTAGGCTGTTCAACTTTCAGACTGCCTTCCACTCGGTAACCTTCATCATGTCTATATATTTGTAAGAAGAAACCTTCAGAACTGCATATGTTATATCAGATATTCATGCTTGAGAGGGCTTGCTCCATGTTTTCTGCCACTTCTATTCCTTTATCCCAGCAGTCTTAATTACTGCCTTTTGAGACCAAGAATTAATCTGATATAATTATCCCCAGTTCTACATCCATTTTCATTGCTGGTAACACCTCAGTTTTTTACCCAAGAATTTGTTTGTCAGGTTTAATACTTTATAGTTTTTTTCCATTAACATATTGTACATTCAGCAGTACTGACAAATTACTGCATTTAATACCTTATGACTTTAGAATGTTTTCTGAGTATAGGAAGATTTCTGACAAAATAGTATTTCAGACCCATGTCTCAAGAACGTGCTAATAGCTCACAAATGATAAGTGCTATAGGAAAAATTTTAAACAGCAGACCTATTCAAAAGAAACCTACCATTGCAATGGTCACAGTTTCAAAAACTGCAAAATAAATCCTGGTTTTATGTTTCATTTCGGAAACAGAAATGCCACAGTTTTATTCCATTAGCAAACATGTCTTCCAAACTGTTGTCCTCTCAGTAACTCTACCTGACAAACCCATGGCACCATCAGCAGAACTGCTTTTCTAGCTGTTAGCTGCCCAGTGATGTCCTGCATGTCACCTCTACCCACCTTGTTTTAGATACATTTCCAGAGATGTGGACCATTTGCTTAGGTTTTTAAATACTATTTTTATACAACACTCAATATTGTTTTCAAATCTTGGCACGTGAATAACAAGTATATGTGCAAACTTTATTCAGTTTCACACTGGGTCTCAGATGTCTTATATATACTTCATTACCATTTTTATGATATTGCAGATTTGTATATTACTAACATATGTAGCAAATACTGTAAATGATCAATTTACAGGATTGGCTAGATAATGTGCACATTTTTGTGAGTAAGGACAGTTAGGGTAAAAAATCATGACTGTGAGGTGGCATACGCTTATAGAAAAGTATTACATCAGTTAAACCTTATTGGACAGTGGTGTTGCACTGCTATGAATGTGCAGAGGGTAAGAGGACAGTTTGCTTAAAATTAGATGCTTTTTTCCTTTAAAAAGGGAACCACATAAAACACAGATGCATACATACTTTATTAAAAAGAACTCAGAAGTTATGGAGTGAAATTCGTTTGCAGAAGATTCTATTAAAATTATACAAAAGCTATAGTTTCATAGTTTCATAGTATAGTACTAGTATATCTGCCCTGGGGCATTTGTAAGCCTAGCCATAGTGATGTGGCTTTTGCCACCCCATGAAATGGTACAAAAAATGTACAAAATAAATTTAGAATACTGTGCCTCTGTCTAGTAGTGACACAATGAAGGTCCCCTTATATAATCAAATTAGTTTACTGTGCCCCTGTCTAGCAGTGACACAGATGTGGCCCTTGGGGTAAACTTACGATCTCCAATCCACTCATCAAGATTTCTCTTGAAGAGAGTCAGTGAGGGGCTCTGCCTAATACGAACTGGGATCTTGTTCCAAAGTGTGGGAAGCCTCTGGGTTATGAATCTATCCCTCCAGCATGTCCTATTCATACTTGTGCCGAGGTTTAAGTCTTTAGCTCTTGTGGTCCTGATGGATTTGGATTTTTTGAGGTGGAGCATGTCCATCAGATCCTGATTGGACATGGCCTTGTACGTCAGGCAGAGATCACCTCTGAGCAGGTGGTATGCTACTGAATAGAGCTGAAGTTTCTTTAGTCTGGCAGAATAAGACATATGTTGGAGACCCTTGATCCTCTTGGTGAGGTACTTTTGTGGTCTCTCCAGCTGTTGCAAATGCCGGGTGAGGTACATACCAAATGGGGCATTGTACTCAATCATGGGTCTGATGAGGGAGGAATATAGGGGTACAATGACATCCTTGGATCTGGATGTGAATCCCTTCATGATGAGGTGTGCAAGGTAGAATGTTTTTCTAACCACTTTGGCAACGTCGGTGTCAAATGAGAGGTCGCTGTCGACTTGGGTCCCTAGGTCTCTGATTACTTTTTCCGTACTCAGTGGGTTGCTGTTTTTGTGATAATTTGTGGGTACTTTGTTTTTCCCAAAGGGGATGACTATACATTTTTTGGCATTTAGTTTAAGGCTGTGACTCCGGCACCAGTTATCCGTGTCTGTGAGGTCTTTTTGTAGGATGTGTGTGTCTGCTGGTGTATCGACTATGGCGACTAGTTTGCAGTCATCTGCGAACCTTGTCAGCCACAGCCCTCTCATGTTTGCTTTAACATCTGAGAAATAAATGCCGAACAAGAGGGGTCCCAGGACAGATCCCTGTGGGACACCACTTGTGACTGGCTTTGAGTCTAACAATGCTCCAGCGATTTTAACTTTATGGGTTCTGTCCTTTAGCCAGTTTGCAACCCATCTAGTGACATAAGGGTTTACTTTTAAGCTGTTGAGCTTACCTATGATGCCTGAGTGGGGTATTGTGTCGAAGGCCTTAGCCAAGTCCAGGTATGCTGTATGGACTGCTTTGCCCTCATCAATGGCTCTAGTGACTGTTTCGAAAAAGTCAACCAGGTTTAAAAGGCAGGATCTGCCCTTTACAAAGCGGAACTGGGTGGGTTCAAGTGTCTGTAGGTCCCCTATGTCTCTGTTTATGAGTTCCATAATGATTCTTTCCATAGCTTTGCAGACCAGGCTGGTTAAGCTTATGGGGCGGTAGTTTCCAGGGTCTGTAGAGGCACCCCCCTTGTGGAGTGGGACCACTGTTGCTGTACGCCAGTGTTCAGGTACATATCCCGAAGTAAGGCTAAGGTTAAATAGCATTTCTATGTGTGGGTTTAGCTCCTCTTGGAGTTCACGTAACACGCAACCCGGGATACCGTCAGGTCCCATTGATGCTGTGTTTTTTTCTTTGTTTAGTGCGGTTCCCACTTGGACATCTGAGATGACAGGGAGATTACATTCAGCTGGGATAAGTATTTCTTCTTTTGGGGGTGAAGGAGGGGAGAAATTTGCACTGAACCTGTCAGCCAGAATGTTGGCAATATCTGTGGGTTCAGTGTATTTTTTGTTGTTGTGAACCAACTCTGAGCATATCTGAGGGTTTCTGCCCAGGTTTCTAACATAGCTGAAGAAGGCTTTGTGGTTATCTTTAGTGTCCTTAGCGATTTTTCTCTCAAAGTTGGCCTTGGATGTTTTTATGAGAGAACGTAGTTTTCTGCTAATGTTGATCAGAGATGTCTTCCCTTCATGGGATTTTGCTCTGACGTGCAGTAGCTTCCTTCTTTTGTTATACAATTTGTTTATGGCTGAGGTTCTCCAGACAGGACGCTTACCTTTGGTGGAGAGGGACTTGGATTTGTTTGGGATTGCATGATCCATGCATTCTTGGAGATGTCCATAGAAAGCATTTGTGAAGGATTCGGCATTGTGGGATGTGGTATCCACTGGCACAGTGGGCTTAAAGGATACTATCTCAGTCTTAAGAAGAGTGAAGTCTGCTTTTGAGAAGTTTTTCACTGTGGTCTTTTGTGCTGGGGGTGGAGGTGGGATATGTATATCCAGGGTGATTAGTTTGTGGTCAGATCTCACTAGTGAGGGGTATACTTCTGGTGTGGAGCATTTTGTCCCCATGTTTGTGATGATCAGGTCTAGTATATTATCTCCCTTAGTGGGAGAGGTGACTAGTTGTTCCAGTGCATTTGAATTTATGAATTCCAGGAACCTTTGGGCTAGGGTATTAGGGCTAGAATAATGTACCCAATCTATGTTTGGGTAGTTGAGGTCTCCCAGTATGATGGTATTTTGTGAAACATTCATATCCTCCAATGTCTTCAGGAAGGCTGAGTGGGGTTCTTGAGATTGGGAGGGTGGTCTGTAACATGCTACCAGTTGTATAGCAGTTTTGCCTATGGTTAGTTGCACCTGTATGGTCTCTGATGCTTCATGTGTTGCTACTAACCTGGAGGTGTGGGTGTCCTTGATGAATATGGACACTCCCCCTCCCTTTGTGGTTCAGCCCGGGTTTTGGGGCCGAAAAGCATGATACGAGGTATAGCCTGGTAGCACTGGGGTGCTCTCAGGAGCCTTGAACCAGGTTACAGTTACTGCACAGACGTCGATGTTCTCCATGCTGAGGAGTGAATCAAGTGCCTGCATCTTGAGATTTAGACTTCTGGCGTTGAGCAGCATTACCCTTAGTTTTTTTTCCATTTTTGTTTTCTAAGGAGATGGGTTTGTCTTTTGAGCCTTGCCTAAAAAAGGCACTATGGGGATGGCAAGAGCCTTAGCCAATATCCGGAAGCCCAGTGGTGACAGGTGTAAGCCATCCCTTGCGAAGCAGCGTGGCTTGTCCAACATGTCATCCTAGGCAGACAGACATTGGATCCCCTTAGAATGACACAAGTATTTGAGCCAATTGTTAAAGCTGATCATCTTGTCTTTGTATTGTGGTATCATTCTTGGTGAGGGCAAGATGCTGCTCAGGGTCAGGGTCATACCAGCCTGGGCTACATAATCGGAGAGCTCCTCTATGTCTCTTTTCATGTAGTCCAGGGAGGTACGTCTCAGGTCATTCACACTAGCATGGGCAATGACGGAGTCATATTTGTACTTGCTTTGGAGTGACTTGAGTGCGTGTGTTATCTGGCAGATCCTAGCTCCCGATAGACAGCTCACAGTCACCTTCTCCTTGTTCAGCCTGGTCAGCGGGACATCAGTGTGTCTGACTATAGAGTCACCTATTACTAGTGTATCAGGCAAGGTGTTTGGCCTTAAGCTCTGTGATTGGTTGACACACTGATTTATTGAAGTATGTGTTGCATGTGTTTTGTTTTGAGGTGGTGGATTTTTGGATGTCTGCTTTGGGAGCCTCTATTGTTTTGGTAAGTTTTTTTATTAGAGCCTCCGAGTATGTCTTTGTGTTTTTATGTGTTTGGTTTGCAGTTGTGGTAGGTCTATGTGGGACTGGGAATGTTGTGTGTGTGGTTGCCATCTCCTCCTGTCTGGTCATGCCAGCCCTGAGTTGAGAGAGTTCAGCCTCCAGTTTGGCTATATAGTTGCATCTCTCACATGTATTTGTGTTTGTTGGGAGGAGGAGAGGGTTGTCTGTGTACATGAGACAATTGTAGCATTGTCTCAAGATACCCAGATTGACCAGCTGAACTGGAGACGACGCCAGTAATCAACCACTCGACATGCTAGAACAGTATAAGGGAGTGCTGTACCTTTAAGGGAAGTGGATATTCACAGGGGTGGTAAGTAGATGTAGTGCTTTACTTAGTACGAGAGTGCTTACTTAGTAGAGAAGTATTGAGAACAAGTGCTAGGCTTATAATATAGTGAGTAGTCTGGTTATACTAAGAGTAGAGCTTCCTTAAGGGAAAATTTGAAGAGCAGACTTGGCGGAGCCAGAAAAAGTTTAACCTTGTTTAACCGGCGCTGTGCTATGCGCACAACCGCTCAAAGCCGTGCAAACGCAGATTTTAAACAGTGAACTACAAAAGAGCTAGAAATGGTCCAAAACAACCAATTACTACAGCTTCTTGTGCTGAGGTCACTTCCTACAGGGACAGGTAGGCTGCTCAAGGCTCCCCTCTCCCACTGGTGAGCAAAGAAACTTCCTTCTATCCAAGTAAGGTAATGGACAACACAGGAACTACACCACAGCCCAGAATACAGCAATGCCTGTAAACTGGTCTAAACTAGTCGAGGAGAGGCGGGAAAACAAGGATTATTTTTTTGCTTTTTTGGTAGAAACACACAGAAAACCTTGGTACTCACTGGACACGGTGTCTACTTTGATGACTTAAACATAGTCATATTAAATTATTTTGATGAGATCAGTCTTACGGCCCACAGAGCTAAATTAGTCACCAAACATCCTACTTTTGTGTATCCTGACTAATTTTCTTTTTCACATTTTATCCACCCTACCATGCACAACAGGCATATGCAGAGCTTTTCTCCTTTGCAGAGATACATTTTGTTAATACCATTTTCTCTGCAATGTAAATTATACTATAATGCCTAAAAAGAAGTTATAGGCTTGAAGAGTGTGTACATTTGCTAATAACTGTCATTTCCCCTATATTCTGCTTTGTGTCAGCAGTTGTTTTATCTGCTGTTCCATTTACCACAGCTAACATTCTCAGATTTGTTTAAAGCCTGGATAAGTTACATATTATTTCTTTAGTCAGACCTTGTAGTTAGCTACATGAGTAGGGCACGAAATCCTTAAAACTCTATATCAGGGGTTAGAAGCAAAGCAACTCATGTTCTATTAATTCCAGCAAAGTGACTTTTAAATGAGTGACTTCAGCCTAACATACTTCACAGTAAAGCATTGCAGTAAATCAAACAGATCCATACTTTGTCTTCTAAAACCATTTGCTATCTGTATAAAAACTTGCAGTATAACAGAATAATGCCAAAAGCAGCAATTATTCAAAATCTAAACATGTTCAATACAAGTTTTTTTTCGAGATTTAATATTAAGGTGTCGTCATTGAAGCTATTATACAAATGCTCAAGAAAGAAGATTGAGTTACATGTGATTTCATTAACATGGAGAAATAACACAGACAGAAACCTACACTTCTCAGTAAAAACAACTATCCTGAGAAATGTTATCTTGATTAACAAGCTGACAAGTGCAACTTTATCCAGTTATATATAGGATATGTCATAAGTGTATGTCAATACAAGTATGTGTATACATACATACCCATACATACATGGTGCAGTATATTGTTTTATTTGTAACAATCACTGGAGAGAGCTTTCCAGTTTGAAACGTAAGCTTTTCATGAGAAAGACACGGGTTTCTGTAGTCAGTGATTCAGTATATCAGAGCTATTTGTATGCAGATGCTGTGCTTTTACTCAGCTTTGTAAGTACTATTGTTTAGATACACAATGAAAAGCACCAGGCAAAGTATCTGATAAGATTGTTTTGGCCTTAGTCAACATTTCTGAGGATGGTTGGTTTTTCCTAGGAACAGCAATACTGAAGGTACTCAACTGAAACTAAGAAATGTAGCTGCGACAGCAAATAGTGTAATGAGAATCCATTTCAAAAGTAATGGCACAATAATCTGATTTATAGAGAACTAGTTTATATACTACATGCTATGAGAACAATGTTAAAAGCTGACTAATACAACCTGTGTATGGATATCTTGTTATATTTATATGGGACATATACAGAATATACATAAGTATATGTGAACACAAGTTTATGCATATATACATACATGTCTGTGCATTTATGCTGTAATATATTATTTTGTTTGTAACAATCACTGGTTCCAGTGAATGTTTTGGTTGTAACAGTCACTAGAGACAGATTTCTAGTGTGAAATTTATGCTTTTCATGATTATTTACAAGGCAATGCAAAATAATTCAATCTGCAGTCAAATTAAATACCATTCTTAGGTTTTTGCCCTGCAGGCTTTTCAAGGTTCAAATGGAAATCAATATTTCTTTATATTCACATGCAGTATTCTCTTATAGACACAGCTCTGGGACAGTAGCTAGTAAAACAAACACTACGTAGAGTGATCTCACAAAAAGAGAGTAGTTCTCTTTACATTTCCAATAACAGAGACAAAACAAAATATCTTCGTTTACAGAGGCAAGAATAAAGTCATCCAACTGGCTTCTTCTATAAAGGGTGCTCCCTACTGGATACCATCCAGACTGTCTTACTGCTTCCCTCTGGTGTATATATATATATATATATATATATATATATATATATATATATATATATATATATATGTGTATCTCTCTCTCTCTCTCTCTCTCTCTATATATATATATATATATATATATATATATATGTGTGTGTGTGTGTGTGTGTGTGTGTGTATAAAACTCTTCATATCCAAAGGTCATGGGTGTGATCGACATCAGAGATGCCCCTCATTAACTTTAACCTCATTGCCTGTTTCTGGGTTAAAATCCTTATAGGGAGCATCCATCATATGCTATATGACAGTTTTGCACTACAACATTTAAACAGACTAAACATCACTATGTTACACATACATGAGCATGTATGAATGATCACTTTCATCATTTGGGCACTAAGTTGTCAGTTTTCTCATATTTTCATGACTGTGTATTTAATGAAGTGTACTGTTATTACATAAAAGCATGATGTGTGTGCTTCATAGATTCTAGACAATAAATTTTAAGGGGGAAATGTAATAGACACAGCAAATTAAAAAAAATGATAGTAAGGCATTCTGCCATTAACCCATGATACATTGTTCATTTTTTAATTGTAGTAAGAGGATCATAGCCTCTTTGTATTTTATCAGTTAAATGTTATTCAGATTTATGCTTTGTTTAACAAAAGATGACCACCTTCAACCTACATTTTAACAATGCTATGAATGATTATTGAAAATGTTAATGTCACAGTTGAAATGTCCATATCATCTCATTTTTAATTACTTTTGACATTTCAGCCTCATTTAAATGTCAAAGAAATTAAGATAAATACCATGGACTCTATAATCAAAAATTGCTGCTTTATGCAAAGAATGAGAACAAATATTTTCATAAAGCTGGTGTCAGTGTCACAGAGCACATGCTAATTGGCCTGGAATAAGTAATAAATGTTCACACATCATAGAATCACAAATACTACTGACTATTTAGACATAAGAGGATGTATATAAAAAAACTGATAATATTGCTCTGATAATTTGTAAAATAATTTATGTGTTTTTCCAGACATTGGGTTAATTTCTGTTTTAACTACCAGCATATGTGAACATCATGAACATTTTACTTCACACATGACCCTATACTGTATGTTGCACCTGAGAATGTTCTGTGGGAAATGTTTGCTCTGAAGCCCATACCTGAGCGGCCTGTTACATTTTGTAAAGTGAAAAAAAAAAAAAAAAAAAACAGTGTTGATGTGAGCTGACAGAGAAGTTTCTAAAGTAACAAGTGTTTAGCAAATATAGTACATAATTACATTTACCTCTATTGCTAGCTATTTATATGCCTACTTTCTATCAGAACTCTATTGCTGTTTTATACTTAGATTATATATTTGGAGATTTTAACACCGTAAGAATTCTTAGGCATCTCTTTTCATAAACTATGGTATGTTGCAGAGTCAACATGCACTATTCAAAGGTAAGAGTCTGCACTACATGAAAGTGACTGCCAGCTAATGCAAGGACTATGCTAGGCCTGCCTCATGGAGATTGATCAAAGTGAAACTGAGTACTGAAGCACACTTGTGTATACTCAGTACACACACGTGCTTCAGTACATGTGTGTATACCCAGTAGCGATGGCAAGAGTACACTAGTAGCAAAACATGCAGCTACAGCAAGACAGGTGCTCAGTTAGGATGAGTAATCTGGAAGTATTACTCACTGTCAGTTAAGGACAGGGAAGGGTAACTACATCGTGGAACATGGGGAGTATACAGAGGAAACTGACCCAGCTATATAAATACCATTATAAATGGAATTGTGATGGACAGTACAGTAACTACCTGAATGTTTAGCTCAAAGAGTGCTAATGGGAGTAAACATGTACATGCTACTGTAGCTGTAAACAGTGTTCTGCTTCACTGCATCTTATAGGTATGAGGCAGGAATCACTACAAAAATAATAATGGACTCTGTGTAAGTAGAGCTCATATTGTGCATTACAGTTATAGTGCAAACTACAAACTATCAGGACAAGTGAACGTAAAACAGGACATAGTACCACTATATAAATCCAGAAAACCACAAATTTTATGAGGAACAGATCAAAAATATGAGGCAAAACAATGGACATTCTGCAAAAATCTGGATAGTTGAGAGGTATGGCCAAGAGTTGTAAGGCAACAGTGCTGACTGCTGGATCATTGTGCTGCCCTAGTTATCCACTATTACTAAATAAAATAGATAACTAAAATTAGCTACTGCTAGAGGACAGCATAGTGAAGGTGAACTCCTTGATCACTGGTCCTGATAGGAAGTCACTAATTCTTTCCTTTTTGGAAGTAGGTTTCTTCCTTCTCCATGTCTGCACAACCACAGAGTTGGTATATATATATATATATATATATATATATATATATATATATATATATATATATATGTATATATATGAGTCTACTTTGTTTTGTTGAACCTCATTTCACTGACTTTCATTTCACCATGACCACATAGCTGAAAACACAAATTACTGAAAACTCATTTCACTGAATCGAATTTAGTATATATGGCACTGTGTATAGTAATGTAAGACAAGTAAAAGGTATATTCCCTTTTCCCACACTGTAGTGTGATCCTGGAGTTAGTATATATAGTTAGGGTGTGTGTGGGGGGCACAGCCCTCATATTGGTGGGTGTGGGGGGCACAGCCCCCCAACTTGTTTGTTTTATATTGTATTTTATCAAAAACTTCAAAACACTACATTTTAAACAATAGACATGCATACTTACAACACCAGTGACTAACTCTCTCCAGAACACAATATTTACTCAAACTAAGTGGGGTGCTACACCCCCACATCCGCACACACCCCCTAACTATATATACTAACTCCAGGATCGCACTACAGTGGGGAAAATGGCATATACTGTTTACTTTCCTTACAGTACTGTGCACAGTGCCATATATACTAACTGTAGTTCAGTGAAATGAGATTCAGTGAAATGAGTTTTCAGTAATTTGAGTTTTCAGTGAAGTGGTCAGGGTGAAATGAAATTCAGTGAAACAAAGTAGACCCATATATATATATATATATATATATATATATATATATATATATATATATATGTAAATGGACCATATCAGTTCACTGAGTTTTCAGAAACTTGAAATTCATATGGTTGAGGACATATGCTCGCGTTTTTGAAAACTCAAAGCTTTTGAATGGAAATCGTGGTACAGCGAGGATCTGGAAATTTACCCTTTTCTTCACTGTAGTGAGATCTCCTAGTTGGTATATATAATTTGCAGGGGGTGTGGGGGTGCAGGGGGGGGCTAATTATGAATGAAAACTTTGGAATGCTTTGACAGTCAGTACTAGAGATTGACAAACTCTGTCAGGATTTGATCCAGATTCCAAGAGGCATCTTTTTATTTTTATTTCTCTGAGTATTAGCATGTAGTTATGTTTGCCTGCTCTTAATCCACATCAGTTATTCCTCTACAGAATCCCTCTGGAATGTTAAATGGCATATTTGTATACATTATTCTTAGTATGTTCTAATTTTCTTTCACATTCCTTAAACATTGACTATGTGTGGTATGTTGCTTTCATTTGTAAATTGGTCATGGCTGAACAAGGGCACATGTGATCCTGTCTATCCATTTCCTTAAAACAGTAAATAATATAAAAATAAATACGTTTTCTATATGACAGCTCTTCAGCTGATAATCCACAGATTAAAACAGTAGCATCTAGTATAAAGCAGTAGTTTGCATAATTTTAATATGGCCAGGATTCATAGGGATGCTGTTTAATATACAAAGCCAAAGAAAATTGTTTCCATACTAGGTAGCCCTGTCCTCATTCATAGTTCCTATGATGCCTTTGCACTACTGGGCTGTGAGTGTACTGATCTCTTAGGAAATGCATAGCATGAATGTCCCAAACTCCATACTGTAAAAATTATCCCAAGAAATAGGGTAGAATATGTATGTGTACACTATTGGGTAGTATTATGCACCTATGCAATTTGGTGGAGAGAATCTGCCAGGGGAAGTAGATAAGCTTTACCTTGCAGAAACTGTCATTCCAGCTAAGTAGTACTGAATGTGTGCGTATGCGCGCGTGTGTGTGTGTGTGTGTGTGTGTGTGTGTGTGTGTGTGTGTGTCTGAGACACTTTCTGTGCCGGTGTTGTCTCTCTGCTGTCTTCTTTCCTTTGTGTTAATGTGCAAGACTATGACTTGCTAAACAACACAGCAGCTCAGCTCTGTACATTGGTGCAGCAGAAGTTCTGGTGCCATTCTGTTTTCTAGAAATCCTAGCTATTTCACAAGACAACACAGACCTCTTCACCTCTACTCTGTCAAAAAAACCTATTGGTTTGGCAACTAATCATGTGTGCCCACCTTCTCAGACCAGTGCTTCAGATGTCCGAGCTGTTAATCAAACCTGGGTTACCTGTGCTGTGGTCAGGGCTGTACTCCTCTGCTGCAGTGCTGGATTTCACCGACACTACACTCTGCTGTGGCTGTACTATGTTGTAGTAAAGGTAATATTTATTTTTGCTGGGAAACCAATGTTTTTTTTTTCAGGAAAATTAGTGAATTAGTCCTTTTCTCTCTGAGGCAGTGATACCATGGAATTAGTAAGTCCAGGTGTGTGTGTGTGTGTGTGTGTGTGTGTGTGTGTGTGCGGGGGGGGGGATGGGGAGGATGGGAGGGCATGTCCTCCCCAATAGGTATGTACAAGGAGGTCCAGTTCCCCCTGCAGTAAACAAGTATTCTACAAATATTTGACATATAATTTAATTTTTATTAACATTTGTAAATGTTAACATATTACTGTAGTTTAATACATTAGCCACATTTATTAACAATGTAGTTGATAAGCCGCGGTGGTGCAGCGGTAGCATTGTCGCCTCACAGCAAGAGGTTTTCCCGTTCGATTCTTGGCTGGAGCGCCTTCTGTGTGGAGTCTGCATGTCCTCCCTGCGGTCGAGTGGCATTTGAAAGACATGCGTGAATGGGCATGCCTTCGTTGAAGGTTGGGCATTGAGCTGGCACCTCGGCACTATAAAAATCTACTGCCAATCATTAGCGGACTGGAGTTATGCTGTGGTGACCCCTAACCGATAAAAGAAGAAGAAGATTAATAATGTAGTTGACCATTTTGCATGTAAATTTCTCTTATATACATCCATATCTATTGTATGATATTTATACACGTTAACACTGTCTATATGGATGAAATTGGTGTAGTGCAGTGGTTAGCATTGCTGTCTCTCAGTACTTGGTTCTCTGGTTTAGTTACTAACTGAGGTGCTTTCTGTCTGAAATTTGTTGATTCTATCTGTCTGTCTTTGTTTTTCTAACTATGTTCTCCACTTTTCTCCCATATCAAACAGATCTGCTGAGTGATGAACTATGCAATGTGCAAGTAAGTATGTGAACATCATGCAAGATGAGATGGACTGGCATCCCATCCTGAACTAGTTCTTTGCACCTCCCTATCCCTAGTCCTAAGAGCACACAGTAAATGAAACTAATATAACATTTGTGGTAGGAGGACGAAGTGTATTTTATTGAAAAGGAAATTAGAATTAAATGTTATCATTAATTAGACCAAGACACTCCAGAGTTGAAGGGTATAGCAGTAAGCGTGTTAAACAGGGGCACATCAAATGAATATAATACAAACATATAGTAACCTGCAAAAAACAAGGCAGAAGTTAATGACATAGCAACAGATTTCTCTAACCTGCACAATGCCATATTCTTTAGATATGTGCTGTACACTGGGACATTTTCATAGAAGCAGCAGCGTTGGAAAGTCATTTTTTGCAGTGCTTAAGGACAGCAAATTATCTGAGATCTTTAATAAACTCAGAATAGGCCCGAACATAAGGGACAGAGTAAGTCTGAATGAAAATAACAAAAAGCTCACCTGAAATACTGCTGCCAGTAATAATATATGACCATGAACTTATGCAAGTGAAACTACTGGAAGATATGAGCAAAAAAAGTAACACAAAAAAGGATATATTTTACAAAATAAACCCAAATCAAAGTAAAATAGACCCAAACCTCCAGTTAGCATTGTGAAGAAGTTATAAATTACTAAAAAATAAATCATGCATAAGACAAAGAAAGATGGTGTATCTAACAACAGCTTACTTCCTTAAATTAGTCATTTGTGAACAGCCATTGAGTAAAAGGTACATGAATCAGTTTTTTGCCCAAATTAGGTTCCTTTCATGTGCTAATGGTTCTTCACATATTACTGGTGTTAAAGGATGTATAAACGAGAGTTACAAATATGTTGCTAAACATAACCTCTATTTTTGTCTTAATTACACAAACCATATACCATCACCGCCCATTTCTACGTTCAGTTCTCATTGGCCTCCATAATTGCAAATCAAAACTATTAAGGCCCACAGAGTCAGCACCCATCCATTGTACATGGTGCTTTTAGTCACTGGTGATATTATAGTTAGACACGCATACCCCACTCTCACCAGGCTGGACACGTGTAAGGTGACTGTAAGCTGTCTTTTCAGAGCCAGGACTATAATGTAATGAGGGCTCTTAGGTGCCTCCCTTCCAGTAAATTCAAGTAGAACTTATGACCTAATAGCAGCTGTAATGTGGGTGAATGATCTTTGGTGCTGTGCCAAGACGGACATGTAAAAAGACATGGTGACACTTGTACATGCTTAACAAAAGAAAGAAAATAATCAACTCATTCTATAAATATTTTATTTCTAATTTGCATATCTCTATGTTTTTGATGATGGCACACTATACA